>NC_059211.1:59103620-59272050 GCF_020615455.1 Coregonus clupeaformis | reverse complement strand
TACTAACCCTGTGGATTACTGAGCTACTAACCCTGTGGATTACTGAGCTACTAACCCTGTGGATTACTGAGCTACAACCCTCATGGTTACTGAGCTACTAACCCTGTGGATTACTGAGCTACTAACCCTGTGGATTCTGAGCTACTAACCCTGTGGATTACTGAGCTACTAACCCTATGGATTGGGAGCTACTAACCCTATGGATTACTGAGCTACCTAACCCTATGGATTACTGAGCTACTAACCTTATGGATTACTGAGCTACTAACCCTATGGATTACTGAGCTACTAACCCTGTGGATTACTGAGCTACTAACCCTGTGGATTACTGAGCTTACTAACCCTGTGGATTACTGAGCTACTAACCCTGTGGATTACTGAGCTACTAACCCTATGGATTACTGGAGCTACTAACCTATGGATTACTGAGCTACCAACCTATGGATTACTGAGCTACTAACCCTGTGTGGATTACTGGAGCTACTAACCCTGTGGATTACTGAGCTACTAACCCTGTGGATTACTGAGCTACTAACCCTGTGGATTACTGAGCTACTAACCCTGTGGGATTACTGAGCTACTAACCCTGTGGATTACTGAGCTACTAACCCTGTGGAAGTTACTGAGCTACTAACCTATGGATTACGCTGAGCTACTAACCCTGTGGATTACTGAGCTACTAACCCCTGTGGATTACTGACGCTACTAACCCTATGGTTACTGAGCTACTAACCCTGTGGATTACTGAGCTACTAACCCTGTGGATTACTGAGCTACTAACCCTGTGGATTACTGAGCTACTAACCCTATGGATTACTGAGCTACTAACCCTATGGATTACTGAGCTACTAACCCTATGGATTACTGAGCTACTAACCCTATGGATTACTGGAGCTACTAACCTATGGATTACTGAGCTACTACACCCTATGGATTACTGAGCTACTAACCCTGTGGATTACTGAGCTACTAACCTGTGGATTACTGAGCTACTTCAACCCTGTGGATTACTGAGCTACTAACCCTATGGATTACTGAGCTACTAACCCTATGGATTACTGAGCTACTAACCCTATGGATTACTGAGCTACTAACCCTGTGGGATTACTGAGCTACTAACCCTGTGGATTACTGAGCTACTAACCCTGTGGATTACTGAGCTACTAACCCTGTGGATTACTGAGCTCACTATCCTGTGGATTACTGAGCTACTAACCCTATGGATTACTGAGCTACTAACCCTGTGGATTACTGAGCTACTAACCCTATGGATTACTGAGCTACTAACCCTGTGGATTACTGAGCTACTAACCCTATGGATTACTGAGCTACTAACCCTATGGATTACTGAGCTACTAACCCTGTGGATTACTGAGCTACTAACCCTGTGGATTACTGAGCTACTAACCCTGTGGATTACTGAGCTACTAACCCTATGGATTACTGGAGCTACTAACCCTGTGGATTACTGAGCTACTAACCCTATGGATTACTGAGCTACTAACCCTATGGATTACTGAGCTACTAACCCTATGGATTACTGAGCTACTAACCTTTTGGATTACTGAGCTACTAACCCTGTGGATTACTGAGCTACTAACCCTGTGGATTACTGAGCTACTAACCCTTGGATTACTGAGCTACTAACCCTGTGGATTACTGAGCTACTAACCCTACGGATTACTGAGCTACTAACCCTGTGGATTACTGAGCTACTAACCCTGTGGATTACTGAGCTACTAACCCTATGGATTACTGAGCTACTAACCTGTGGATTACTGAGCTACTAACCCTTGGATTACTGAGCTACTAACCCCTTATGGATTACTGAGCTACTAACCCTGTGGATTACTGAGCTACTAACCCTATGGATTACTGAGCTACTAACCCTGGATTACTGAGCTACTAACCCTATGGATTACTGAGCTACAACCTATGGATTACTGAGCTACTAACCCTGTGGATTACTGAGCTACTAACCCTGTGGATTACTGAGCTACTAACCCTGTGGATTACTGAGCTACTAACCCTGTGGATTACTGAGCTACTAACCCTATGGATTACTGAGCTACTAACCCTGTGGATTACTGAGCTACTAACCCTATGGATTACTGAGCTACTAACCCTATGGATTACTGAGCTAGCTAACCCTATGGATTACTGAGCTACTAACCCTGGATTACTGAGCTACTAACCCTGTGGATTACTGAGCTACTAACCCCTGTGGATTACTGAGCTACTAACCCTATGGATTACTGAGCTACTAACCCTATGGATTACTGAGCTACTAACCCTGTGGATTACTGAGCTACTAACCTGTGGATTACTGAGCTACTAACCCTGTGGATTACTGAGCTACTAACCCTGTGGATTACTGAGCTACTAACCCTGTGGATTACTGAGCTACTAACCTCTGTGGATTACTGAGCTACTAACCCTATGGATTACTGAGCTACTAACCCTATGGATTACTGAGCTACTAACCCTGTGGATTACTGAGCTACTAACCCTTGGATTACTGAGCTACTAACCCTATGGATTACTGAGCTACTAACCCTATGGATTACTGAGCTACTAACCCTGTGGATTACTGAGCTACTAACCCTGTGGATTACTGAGCTACTAACCCTGTGGATTACTGAGCTACTAACCCTGTGGATTACCGAGCTACTAACCCTGTGGATTACTGAGCTACTAACCTGTGGATTACTGAGCTACTAACCCTGTGGATTACTGAGCTACTAACCCTATGGATTACTGAGCTACTAACCCTGTGGATTACTGAGCTACTAACCCTGTGATTACCGAAGCTACTAACCCTGTGGATTACTGAGCTACTAACCCTATGGATTACTGAGCTACTAACCCTGTGGATTACTGAGCTACTAACCCTGTGGATTACTGAGCTACTAACCCTGTGGATTACTGAGCTACTAACCCTGTGGATTACTGAACTACTAACCCTGTGGATTTACTGAGCTACTAACCCTGTGGATTACTGAGCTACTAACCCCTGTGGATTACTGAGCTACTAACCCTGTGGATTACTGAGCTACTAACCCTGTGGATTACTGAGCTACTAACCCCTATGGATTACTGAGCTACTAACCCTGTGGATTACTGAGCTACTAACCCTGTGGATTACTGAGCTACTAACCTATGGATTACTGAGCTACTAACCCTATGGATTACTGAGCTACTAACCCTGCGGATTACTGAGCTACTAACCCTCTATGGATTACTGAGCTACTAACCCTATGGATTACTGAGCTACTAACCCTGTGGATTACTGAGCTACTAACCCTATGGATTACTGAGCTACTAACCCTATGGATTACTGAGCTACTAACCTATGGATTACTGAGCTACTAACCCTATGGATTACTGAGCTACTAACCCGTGGATTACTGAGCTACTAACCCTGTGGATTACTGAGCTACTAACCCTGTGGATTACTGAGCTACTAACCCTGTGGATTACTGAGCTACTAACCCTGTGGATTACTGAGCTACTAACCCTATGGATTACTGAGCTACTAACCCTATGGATTACTGAGCTACTAACCCTGTGGATTACTGAGCTACTAACCTGTGGATTACTGAGCTACTAACCCTGTGGATTACTGAGCTACTAACCCTGTGGATTACTGAGCTACTAACCCTGTGGATTACTGAGCTACTAACCCTGTGGATTACTGAGCTACTAACCCCTGCTGGATTACTGAGCTACTAACCCTATGGATTACTGAGCTACTAACCCTGTGGATTACTGAGCTACTAACCCTGTGGATTACTGAGCTACTAACCCTATGGATTACTGAGCTACTAACCCTGTGGATTACTGGAGCTACTAACCCTATGGATTCACTGAGCTACTAACCCTGTGGATTACTGAGCTACTAACCTGTGGATTACTGAGCTACTAACCTATGGATTACTGAGCTACTAACCCTGTGGATTACTGAGCTACTAACCCTATGGATTACTGAGCTACTAACCCTATGGATTACTGAGCTACTAACCCTATGGATTACTGAGCTACTAACCCTATGGATTACTGAGCTACTAACCCTGTGGATTACTGAGCTACTAACCCTGTGGATTACTGAGCTACTAACCCTGGATTATGAGCTACTAACCTATGGATTACTGAGCTACTAACCCTGTGGATTACTGAGCTACTAACCCTTGGATTACTGAGCTACTAACCCTATGGATTACTGAGCTACTAACCCTATGGATTACTGAGCTACTAACCCTATGGATTACTGAGCTACTAACCCTATGGATTACTGAGCTACTAACCCTATGGATTACTGAGCTACTAACCCTATGGATTACTGAGCTACTAACCCTATGGATTACTGAGCTACTAACCCTATGGATTACTGAGCTACTAACCTATGGATTACTGAGCTACTAACCCTGTGGATTACTGAGCTACTAACCCTATGGATTACTGAGCTACTAACCCTGTGGATTACTGAGCTACTAACCCTGTGGATTACTGAGCTACTAACCCTATGGATTACTGAGCTACTAACCCTGTGGATTACTGAGCTACTAACCCTGTGGATTACTGAGCTACTAACCCTGTGGATTACTGAGCTACTAACCCTATGGATTACTGAGCTACTAACCCTATGGATTACTGAGCTACCTAACCCTATGGATTACTGAGCTACTAACCTATGGATTACTGAGCTACTAACCCTGTGGATTACTGAGCTACTAACCTTGTAGACTGTCCAGCAGTTTTGGGTATCCGGACATGTTCGAAGTCGGTGCCGTGGCCGAGGCGCTGGTTGTCTCCCTTCCCCCAGGTGTACACCTGTCCATCCTTAGTCTGTGCTACAGAGAACTGACTCCCACAGCACACCTTCACTATGTCCAGGTCCTGGAAGCTTCTCCACCAGTTTAGGGGGTCTTACAGCCGTCGCTGCCTCCACGACCCAGCTTCCCATAGTCCCCATCCCCCACGACCACACCTGGCCTAAACGGAGAGACAAGAGATGGAGGGTGTTAAGGAGCTAACATTACAATGGGGTCAAATATGGAAAAAGTGTGACAGCTTCAGAATGTCAGGAAATACTCTGTCTGCTACACGCAAATACTCTGTCCACTACACGCAAATACTCTGTCTAACAACTTTCAATCAAAAGGTCTGTGTCACATGAATTAACATATATGACAGTGAAGGATAAGGCCCAGTAAAGAGTCTATAGTAAAGAGTCTATAGTTAATGATCCTAGTGTCTCAGTCCCCTGTAGTCCATAGTTAATGATCCTAGTGTCTCAGTCCCCTGTAGTCTATAGTTAATGATCCTAGTGTCTCAGTCCCCTGTAGTCTATAGTTAATGATCCTAGTGTCTCAGTCCCCCTGTAGTCTATAGTTAATGATCCTAGTGTCTCAGTCCCCAGTAGTATATAGTTAATGATCCTAGTGTCTCAGTCCCCTGTAGTCTATAGTTAATGATCCTAGTGTCTCAGTCCCCTGTAGTATATAGTTAATGATCCTAGTGTCTCAGTCCCCAGTAGTATATAGTTAATGATCCTAGTGTCTCAGTCCCCTGTAGTCCATAGTAAATGATCCTAGTGTCTCAGTCCCCAGTAGTCTATAGTTAATGATCCTAGTGTCTCAGTCCCCAGTAGTATATAGTTAATGATCCTAGTGTCTCAGTCCCCTGTAGTCCATAGTTAATGATCCTAGTGTCTCAGTCCCCCTGTAGTCCATAGTTAATGATCCTAGTGTCTCAGTCCCCCAGTAGTATATAGTTAATGATCCTAGTGTCTCAGTCCCCTGTAGTCCATAGTAAATGATCCTAGTGTCTCAGTCCCCAGTAGTATATAGTAAATGATCCTAGTGTCTCAGTCCCCTGTAGTCCATAGTTAATGATCCTAGTGTCTCAGTCCCCTGTAGTCTATAGTTAATGATCCTAGTGTCTCAGTCCCCTGTAGTCTATAGTTAATGATCCTAGTGTCTCAGTCCCCTGTAGTCCATAGTTAATGATCCTAGTGTCTCAGTCCCCTGTAGTCCATAGTTAATGATCCTAGTGTCTCAGTCCCCTGTAGTCCATAGTTAATGATCCTAGTGTCTCAGTCCCCTGTAGTCTATAGTTAATGATCCTAGTGTCTCAGTCCCCTGTAGTCCATAGTTAATGATCCTAGTGTCTCAGTCCCCTGTAGTATATAGTTAATGATCCTAGTGTCTCAGTCCCCTGTAGTCTATAGTAAATGATCCTAGTGTCTCAGTCCCCTGTAGTCTATAGTTAATGATCCTAGTGTCTCAGTCCCCCTGTAGTCTATAGTTAATGATCCTAGTGTCTCAGTCCCCTGTAGTCTATAGTTAATGATCCTAGTGTCTCAGTCCCCTGTGTAGTCTATAGTTAATGATCCTAGTGTCTCAGTCCCCAGTAGTCCATAGTTAATGATCCTAGTGTCTCAGTCCCCCAGTAGTCCATAGTTAATGATCCTAGTGTCTCAGTCCCCAGTAGTCCATAGTTAATGATCCTAGTGTCTCAGTCCCCAGTAGTCCATAGTTAATGATCCTAGTGTCTCAGTCCCCAGTAGTCCATAGTTAATGATCCTAGTGTCTCAGTCCCCAGTAGTCCATAGTTAATGATCCTAGTGTCTCAGTCCCCTGTAGTCCATAGTTAATGATCCTAGTGTCTCAGTCCCCTGTAGTCCATAGTTAATGATCCTAGTGTCTCAGTCCCCAGTAGTCCATAGTTAATGATCCTAGTGTCTCAGTCCCCTGTAGTCTATAGTTAATGATCCTAGTGTCTCAGTCCCCTGTAGTCCATAGTTAATGATCCTAGTGTCTCAGTCCCCAGTAGTCCATAGTTAATGATCCTAGTGTCTCAGTCCCCTGTAGTCCATAGTTAATGATCCTAGTGTCTCAGTCCCCTGTAGTCTATAGTTAATGATCCTAGTGTCTCAGTCCCCTGTAGTCTATAGTTAATGATCCTAGTGTCTCAGTCCCCAGTAGTATATAGTTAATGATCCTAGTGTCTCAGTCCCCTGTAGTCTATAGTTAATGATCCTAGTGTCTCAGTCCCCAGTAGTATATAGTTAATGATCCTAGTGTCTCAGTCCCCTGTAGTCCATAGTTAATGATCCTAGTGTCTCAGTCCCCTGTAGTATATAGTAAATGATCCTAGTGTCTCAGTCCCCTGTAGTCCATAGTAAATGATCCTAGTGTCTCAGTCCCCTGTAGTCCATAGTTAATGATCCTAGTGTCTCAGTCCCCTGTAGTATATAGTTAATGATCCTAGTGTCTCAGTCCCCTGTAGTATATAGTTAATGATCCTAGTGTCTCAGTCCCCTGTAGTATATAGTTAATGATCCTAGTGTCTCAGTCCCCTGTAGTCCATAGTTAATGATCCTAGTGTCTCAGTCCCCTGTAGTCTATAGTTAATGATCCTAGTGTCTCAGTCCCCTGTAGTCCATAGTTAATGATCCTAGTGTCTCAGTCCCCTGTAGTCTATAGTTAATGATCCTAGTGTCTCAGTCCCCTGTAGTATATAGTTAATGATCCTAGTGTCTCAGTCCCCTGTAGTCCATAGTTAATGATCCTAGTGTCTCAGTCCCCTGTAGTATATAGTAAATGATCCTAGTGTCTCAGTCCCCTGTAGTCCATAGTTAATGATCCTAGTGTCTCAGTCCCCTGTAGTATATAGTTAATGATCCTAGTGTCTCAGTCCCCTGTAGTCCATAGTTAATGATCCTAGTGTCTCAGTCCCCTGTAGTCCATAGTTAATGATCCTAGTGTCTCAGTCCCCTGTAGTCTATAGTTAATGATCCTAGTGTCTCAGTCCCCTGTAGTCCATAGTTAATGATCCTAGTGTCTCAGTCCCTGTAGTCTATAGTTAATGATCCTAGTGTCTCAGTCCCCTGTAGTCCATAGTTAATGATCCTAGTGTCTCAGTCCCCTGTAGTCCATAGTTAATGATCCTAGTGTCTCAGTCCCCTGTAGTATATAGTTAATGATCCTAGTGTCTCAGTCCCCTGTAGTCTATAGTTAATGATCCTAGTGTCTCAGTCCCCTGTAGTCCATAGTTAATGATCCTAGTGTCTCAGTCCCCTGTAGTCCATAGTTAATGATCCTAGTGTCTCAGTCCCCTGTAGTCCATAGTTAATGATCCTAGTGTCTCACCGTTCTCTGTGACAGCCAGGGTCTGGGCGTCTCCACTGCCACACGCCACATCCAGCACCTTCATTCCTTTTAGAGCCGTCACCAGCATGGGAATAGTTTGGTCCTCGCTGGAACCTACAGAGACACGGAGGAGAGCGAGAACATGGTCAGTCACAGGCCCAGACAGAGACACGGGGGAGAGCGAGAACATGGTCAGTCACAGGCCCAGACAGAGACACGGGGGAGAGCGAGAACATGGTCAGTCACAGGCCCAGACAGAGACACGGAGGAGAGCGAGAACATGGTCAGTCACAGGCCCAGACAGAGACACGGGGGAGAGCGAGAACATGGTCAGTCACAGGCCCAGACAGAGACACGGGGGAGAGCGAGAACATGGTCAGTCACAGGCCCAGACAGAGACACGGAGGAGAGCGAGAACATGGTCAGTCACAGGCCCAGACAGAGACACGGGGGAGAGCAAGAACATGGTCAGTCACAGGCCCAGACAGAGACACGGAGGAGAGCGAGAACATGGTCAGTCACAGGCCCAGACAGAGACACGGGGAGAGCTAAGAACATGGTCAGTCACAGGCCCAGACAGAGACACGGGGAGGCTAAGAACATGGTCAGTCACAGGCCCAGACAGAGACACGGAGGAGAGCGAGAACATGGTCAGTCACAGGCCCAGACAGAGACACGGAGGAGAGCGAGAACATGGTCAGTCACAGGCCCAGACAGAGACACGGGGGAGAGCGAGAACATGGTCAGTCACAGGCCCAGACAGAGACACGGGGGAGAGCGAGAACATGGTCAGTCACAGGCCCAGACTCAAGGCCATCATTCTAATACATTAGCTGATGTTTAATATCATGATAGTGAATTGAAAGCTATGCTTGTCCTTATAATAAAGTCACAGAGTTTAAAGTGCAGCTCTGAATGGTTAGGTTTAGTCCAGCAGTGGTTAGGGTTAGGTTTAGTCCAGCAGTGGTTAGGGTTAGTCCAGCAGTGGTTAGGGTTAGGTTTAGTCCAGCAGTGGTTAGGGTTAGGTTTAGTCCAGCAGTGGTTAGGGTTAGTCCAGCAGTGGTTAGGGTTAGGTTTAGTCCAGCAGTGGTTAGGGTTAGGTTTAGTCCAGCAGTGGTTAGGGTTAGGTTTAGTCCAGCAGTGGTTAGGGGTTAGGTTTAGTCCAGCAGTGGTTAGGGTTAGGTTTAGTCCAGCAGTGGTTAGGGTTTAGGTTTAGTCCAGCAGTGGTTAGGGTTAGGTTTAGTCCAGCAGTGGTTAGGGTTTAGGTTTAGTCCAGCAGTGGTTAGGGTTAGGTTTAGTCCAGCAGTGGTTAGGGTTAGGTTTAGTCCAGCAGTGGTTAGGGTTAGGTTTAGTCCAGCAGTGGTTAGGGTTAGGTTTAGTCCAGCAGTGGTTAGGGTTAGGTTTAGTCCAGCAGTGGTTAGGGTTAGGTTTAGTCCAGCAGTGGTTAGGGTTTAGGTTTAGTCCAGCAGTGGTTAGGGTTAGGTTTAGTCCAGCAGTGGTTAGGGTTAGGTTTAGTCCAGCAGTGGTTAGGGTTAGGTTTAGTCCAGCAGTGGTTAGGGTTTAGGTTTAGTCCAGCAGTGGTTAGGGTTTAGGTTTAGTCCAGCAGTGGTTAGGGTTAGGTTTAGTCCAGCAGTGGTTAGGGTTAGGTTTAGTCCACAGTGGTTAGGTTTAGGTTTAGTCCAGCAGTGGTTAGGGTTTAGGTTTAGTCCAGCAGTGGTTAGGGTTAGGTTTAGTCCAGCAGTGGTTAGGGTTAGGTTTAGTCCAGCAGTGGTTAGGGTTAGGTTTAGTCCAGCAGTGGTTAGGGTTAGGTTTAGTCCAGCAGTGGTTAGGGTTAGGTTTAGTCCAGCAGTGGTTAGGGTTTGGGTTTAGTCCAGCAGTGGTTAGGGTTAGGTTTAGTCCAGCAGTGGTTAGGGGTTAGGTTTAGTCCAGCAGTGGTTAGGGTTAGGTTTAGTCCAGCAGTGGTTAGGGTTTAGGTTTAGTCCAGCAGTGGTTAGGGTTAGGTTTAGTCCAGCAGTGGTTAGGGTTAGGTTTAGTCCAGCAGTGGTTAGGGTTAGGTTTAGTCCAGCAGTGGTTAGGGTTAGGTTTAGTCCAGCAGTGGTTAGGAGTAGGTTTAGTCCAGCAGTGGTTAGGGTTAGGTTTAGTCCAGCAGTGGTTAGGGTTAGGTTTAGTCCAGCAGTGGTTAGGAGTAGGTTTAGTCCAGCAGTGGTTAGGGTTAGCCCAGTATTGTGTAGACCAGGAGAAACGGGTTAAGGAGAGGAGAACAGGATGCTCACCGTGTCCCAGACGTCCGTAGTTGCCCCTGCCCCAGGTGTACAGCTCTCCGTCAGCTGTGATAGCCGCGCTGTAGGTGCTCCCGCAGGCTACATGCACCACATGCTTCCCGGTCTGCTTCCCTGTGAACGCTGTGATCACCGCTGGCTCCTCCAGATACCTGGTGGGGGAGAGGAGAGGAACAGGTTATGATACCTAGGACAGGTAGGAGCAGAGGTATAGGCTGAGAACAGGCTGTCTCTGGCAGGATATGCTGCTGGTGAGCTGGTGTGGCTCACTGGTGACCTAAATGTAACTTATGTGGTCTCAGACAGTAACTGGACTATAATATATGAGGTGCAGACTCACTGAACTTAGTAGACATACAGAAGAAATCCGGTCACACATTTCTACTCTGGTTCATAAATCATTTCCATGTTTTTGAGTGTAGTGTAGTAAATTACGTGGTGTCTCCATGCCCCAGGCGGCCCCCGTCTCCACAGCCCCAGGAGAAGACCTCTCCATTGGCCGACAGGGCCAGATAGTGCTGCCCGTCTGGATGAGCTGCCAGCTTCACTATCTTCCTGGAGGTCAGGGCATGGACCAGCATGGGAGCCTAGTAGGACAACAATCATATCCTCATCAGCTTCTACCGTTTTGATTACAGCTGCTATATGAAAAACTGATTTCCCTCTGGAGATAAACATACACTGCTCTTGCTAGTATCACTGCTCTTGATAGTGTCACTGCTCTTAAGCGTTACGTAAATAAAGAGCAGTGATACTAGCAAGAGCAGTGATACTATCAAGAGCAGTGACACTATCAAGAGCAGTGACACTATCTAGAGCAGTGATACTATCAAGAGCAGTGATACTATCAAGAGCAGTGTGTGGGTTTCTTATTTTTTCTCATCTTATTCAACTGTTACCATGGCACCTGCAACAAAGATAGCTCAGATGTGCGAGTGCCTTTAGAATTTTGAGATTAACATACACTACACGACCAAAAGTTGTCCTATATGCCGGTATTGATGCACAGACCGGTTTGGAACTTTACTTGAACTTCTATAACGGTATTTCAATGTTTGGTTTGTTAAATGGGATCTGCATCTCCAGCGCGTGTAATGTCTGTTTTTATACTTTACTCTGTTTGCTACTGGAGTCGTCTTTCCCCCTGTCACACCAAGCCCCGCCCCTGTCACACCAAGCCCTGCCCCCTGCCCCACCAAGCCCCGCCCCCGTCACACCATAGAGTAAACGAGTCACAAAAGCACTTTCTTGCCATTCACTCTGCAGTCTGCAGTCTGATAGATGCAACAAGATGTTGGTGAAAACAATGCTGCTTTCCACAAGCCTTCTATAATTCCACTATTAGCTTGTATCTGTCTGCTAGTTTGTCTTTTTTGTCAGCCTCTAATGCTAATCGCTAGTTAGCTGGCTTGCTAGCTAGCTAAATGTACAGAGTCAGAGCAAACGTAGCTCGCTAATACAGCCTGGTACCAGTGCTAGTGCAGGCCTGGATCAGCATGTTGATTGTGAAACGGTATCTTCTAAATCGGAGAGGAATAGGCGAAGCATGAATATGTTAACTATAGGGCTGACCCCATTTAGTCGACTGGCTGATGGTTTGGTCGATAGGTCGTTGGTTGACAGAGATTTCTTTAGTCGATAAAAAATATAATGGTGTACAAGACAACTGTCTGAGTGGACTGATCCATTGTGGAGGCCTGTCTGAGCGGACTGATCCATTGTGGAGGCCTGTCTGAGCGGACTGATCCATTGTGGAGGCCTGTCTGAGTGGACTGATCCATTGTGGAGGCCTGTCTGAGTGGACTGATCCATTGTGGAGGCCTGTCTGAGTGGACTGATCCATTGTGGAGGCCTGTCTGAGTGGACTGATCCATTGTGGAGGCCTGTCTGAGCGGACTGATCCATTGTGGAGGCCTGTCTGAGTGGACTGATCCATTGTGGTTATATTACGTAGGAACAATGGTGCAACACTAATCATTTTATTTTATACCAGATCCGCTTTCTCCCGGGTTGGATAGTGGTCGCTGCGCTTTCTCCCGGGTTGGATAGTGGTCGCTGCGCTTTCTCCCGGGTTGGATAGTGGTCGCTGCGCTTTCTCCCGGGTTGGATAGTGGTCGCTGCGCTTTCTCCCGGGTTGGATAGTGGTCGCTGCGCTTTCTCCCGGGTTGGATAGTGGTCGCTGCGCTTTCTCCCGGGTTGGATAGTGGTCGCTGCGCTTTCTCCCGGGTTGGATAGTGGTCGCTGCGCTTTCTCCCGGGTTGGATAGCGGTCGCTGCGCTTTCTCCCGGGTTGGATAGTGGTCGCTGTCTGCTCTTCTGAAACACATCGGTGTGCTGTTGAATTGGCGCCTTTTCCTTGACCATGTTGCTATGTGCATAATAGCAAAGTTAACCAGCATATTGGTGTTGAGAACAATGTGGCGGAGGCAGCAGCAGAGTTAGGAGACGAAAAGAACAAAGTGAGGAGAGGAAACCTAATTAGGTCTATAATCAATATCCTAACTTAAATGCGCCTGGCTTTAGAAATCATCCATATACAGTACCAGTTCAAAGTTTGGACACACCTAATCATTCCAGGGTTTTTCTTTATTTTTACTATTTTCTACATTGTAGAATAATTTTATATTTGAGATTCTTCAAAGTAGCCACCCTTTGCCTTGATGGCAGCTTTGCACACTCTTGGCATTCTCTCAACCAACTTCATGAGGTAGTCAACTGGAATGCATTTCAATTAACAGGTGTACCTTGTTAAAAGTTAATTTGTGGAATTTATTTCCTTCTTAATGCGTTTGAGCATAAACAGAAGATAGCCCTATTTGGTAAAAGACCAAGTCCATATTCAAATCAAATCAAATCAAATGTTATTGGTCACATGCGCCGAATACAACAGGTGCAGACATTACAGTGAAATGCTTACTTACAGCCCTTAACCAACAGTGCATTTATTTTAAACAAAAAAGTAAGAATAAAACAACAACAAAAAAGTGTTGAGAAAAAAAGAGCAGAAGTAAAATAAAGTGACAGTAGGGAGGCTATATATACAGTAAAATAAAGTGACAGTAGGGAGGCTATATATACAGGGGGTACCGTTGCATAGTCAATGTGCGGGGGCACCGGCTAGTTGAGGTAGTTGAGGTAATATGTACATGTGGGTAGAGTTAAAGTGACTATGCATAGATACTTAACAGAGTAGCAGCAGCGTAAAAAGGATGGGGTGGGGGGGCAGTGCAAATAGTCCGGGTAGCCATGATTAGCTGTTCAGGAGTCTTATGGCTTGGGGGTAGAAGCTGTTGAGAAGTCTTTTGGACCTAGACTTGGCACTCCGGTACCGCTTGCCGTGGAGTCTTTGACAATTTTGAGGGCCTTCCTCTGACACCGCCTGGTATAGAGGTCCTGGATGGCAGGGAGCTTTGCCCCAGTGATGTACTGGGCCGTACGCACTACCCTCTGTAGTGCCTTGCGGTCAGAGGCCAAGCAGTTGCCATACCAGGCGGTGATGCAACCAGTCAGGATGCTCCGATGGTGCAGCTGTAGAATTTTTTTGAGGATCTGAGGACCCATGCCAAATCTTTTTAGTCTCCCTGAGGGGGAATAGGCTTTGTCGTGCCCTCTTCACGACTGTCTTGGTGTGTTTGGACCATGATAGTTCGTTGGTGATGTGGACACCAAGGAACTTGAAGCTCTCAACCTGTTCCACTACAGCCCCGTCGATGAGAATGGGGCGTGCTCAGTCCTCTTTTTTTTCCTGTAGTCCACAATCATCTCCTTTGTCTTGGTCACGTTGAGGGAGAGGTTGTTGTCCTGGCACCACACGGCCAGATCTCTGACCTCCTCCCTATAGGCTATCTCATCGTTGTCAGTGATCAGGCCTACCACTGTTGTGTCGTCGGCAAACTTAATGATGGTGTTGGAGTCGTGCCTGGCCATGCAGTCATGGGTGAACAGAGAGTACAGGAGGGGACTGAGCACGCACCCTGAGGCCCCCGTGTTGAGGATCAGTGTGGCAGATGTGTTGTTACCTACCCTTACCACCTGGGGGCGGCCCGTCAGGAAGTCCAGGATCCAGTTGCAGAGGGAGGTGTTTAGTCCCAGGATCCTTAGCTTAGTGATGAGCTTAGAGGGCACTATGGTGTTGAATGCTGAGCTGTAGTCAATGAATAGCATTCTCACGTAGGTGTTCCTCTTGTCCAGGTGGGAAAGGGCAGTGTGGAGTGCGATAGAGATTGCATCATCTGTGGATCTGTTGGGGCGGTATGCAAATTGGAGTGGGTCTAGGGTTTCTGGGATTATGCTGTTGATGTGAGCCATGACCAGTCTTTCAAAGCACTTCATGGCTACAGACGTCAGTGCTACGGGTCGGTAGTCATTTAGGCAGGTTATCTTAGAGTTCTTGGGCACGGGGACTATGGTGGTCTGCTTGAAACATGTTGGTATTACAGACTCAGTCAGGGACATGTTGAAAATGTCAGTGAAGACACTTGCCAGTTGGTCAGCACATGCTCGGAGTACACGTCCTGGTAATCCGTCTGGCCCTGCGGCCTTGTGAATGTTGACCTGCTTAAAAGTCTTACTCACACCGGCTACGGAGAGCGTGATCACATAGTCGTCCGGAACAGCTGGTGCTCTCATGCATGCTTCAGTGTTGCTTGCCTCGAAGCGAGCATAGAAGTGGTTTAGCTCGTCTGGTAGGCTTGTGTCACTGGGCAGCTCGCGGCTGTGCTTCCCTTTGTAGTCTGTAATAGTTTTCCAAGCCCTGCCACATCCGACTTGAGCGTCAGAGCCAGTGTAGTATGATTCAATCTTAGACCTGTATTGACTCTTTGCCTGTTTGATGGTTCGTCGGAGGTCATAGCGGGATTTCTTATAAGCGTCGGGTTAGAGTCCCATTCCTTGAAAGCGGCAGCTCTACCCTTTAGCTCAGTGCGGATGTTTCCTGTAATCCATGGCTTCTGGTTGGGGTATGTACGTACGGTCACTGTGGGGACGACATCATCGATGCACTTATTGATGAAGCCAGTGACTGATGTGGTGTACTCCTCAATGCTGTCTGAAGAATCCCGGAACATGTTCCAGTCTGTGCTAGCAAAACAGTCCTGTAGCTTAGCATCTGCGTCATCTGACCACTTTTTTATTAACCGAATCACTGGTGCTTCCTGCTTCAGTTTTTGCTTATAAGCAGGAATCAGGAGGATAGAGTTATGGTCAGATTTGCCAAATGGAGGGCGAGAGAGCTTTGTATGCGTCTCTGTGTGTGGAGTAAAGGTGGTCTAGAGTTTTTTTCCCCTCTGGTTGCACATTTAACATGCTGGTAGAAATTAGGTAGAACGGATTTAAGTTTCCCTGCATTAAAGTCCCCGGCTACTAGGAGCGCTGCATCTGGATGAGCGTTTTCCTGTTGATTAATGGCCTTGTACAACTCATTCAGTGCAATCTTAATGCCAGCATTGGTTTGTGGTGGTAAATAGACAACTATGAAAAATATAGATGAAAAACTCTCTTGGTAAATAGTGTGGTCTACAGCTTATCATAAGATACTCTACCTCAGGCGAGCAAAACCTCGAGACTTCCTTAGTATTTGATTTTGTGCACCAGCTGTTGTTTACAAATATACACAGACCGCCGCCCCTTGTCTTACCAGAGTCAGACGTTCTGTCCTGCCGATGTAGCGTATAGCCTGCTAGCTGAATGTTGTCATTGTTGTCGTTCAGCCACGACTCCGTGAAACATAAGATATTACAGTTTTTAATGTCCCACGTTGGTAGGATAACCGTAATCTTAAATCGTCAATTTTATTCTCAAAAGATTGAACGTTGGCTAATAGGATTGATGGGAGAGGCAGTTTACTCGTTCGCCGTCGGATCCTTACAAGGCACCCGGATCTGCGTCCACGATATCTCCGTCTCTTCCTCACGCGAATGACGGGGATCTGGGCCTTGTTGGGTGTCTGTAGAATATCCTTCGCGAACGCCTCGTTGAAGAAAAAGTCTTCGTCCAACGCGAGGTGAGTAATCGCTGTCCTGATATCCAGAAGCTCTCTTTGGTTATAAGAGACGATGGCAGAAACATTATGTACAAAATAAATTACAAATAACGCGGAAAAACACACATAATAGTACAATTGGTTAGAGGGCTGTAAAACGGCAGCCATCTTCTTCCGGCGCTGTTCTGATACGTATTCTGATACATATTATGGCAAGAACAGCTCAAATAAGCAAAGAGAAACAACAGTCCATCATTACTTTAAGACATGAAGGTCAGTCAATACGGAACATTTCAAGAACTTTGAAAGTTTATTCAAGTGCAGTCGCAAAAACCATCAAGCGCTATGATGAAACTGGCTCTCATGAGGACCGCCACAGGAAAGGAAGACCCAGAGTTACCTCTGCTGCAGAGGGTAAGTTCATTACAGTTACCAGCCTCAGAAATTGCAGCCCAAATAAATGCTTCACAGAGTTCAAGTAACAGACACATCTCAACATCAACTGTTCAGAGGAGACTGCGTGAATCAGGCCTTCATGATCAAATTGCTGCAAAGAAACCACTACTAAAGGACACCAATAAGAAGAAGAGACTTGCTTGGGCCAAGAAACACGAGCAATGGACATTAGACCGGTGGAAATCTGTCCTTTGGTCTGGATTCCAAATTTGAGATTTTTGGTTCCAACCGCCGTGTCTTTGTGAGATGCGGTGTGGGTGAACGGATGATCTCCATATGTGTAGTTCCCACCGTAAAGCATGGAGGAGGAGGTGTTATGGTGTGGGGGTGCTTTGCTGGCGACACAGTCTGTGATTTATTTAGAATTCAAGGCACACTTAACCAGCATGGCTACCACAGCATTCTGCAGCGATACACTATCCCATCAGGTTTGCACTTAGTGGGACTATCATTTGTTTTTCAACAGGACAATGACCCAACACACCTCCAGGCTGTGTAAGGGCTATTTGACCAAGAAGGAGAGTGATGGAGTGCTGCATCAGATGACCTGGCCTCCACAATCACCCGACCTCAACCCAATTGAGATGGTTTGGGATGAGTCGGACCTCAGAGTGAAGGAAAAGCAGCCAACAAGTGCTCAGCATATGTGGGAACTCCTTCAAGACTGTTGAAAAACCATTCCAGGTGAAGCTGGTTGAGAGAATGCCAAGAGTGTGCAAAGCTGTCATCAAGGCAAAGGGTGGCTACTTTGAAGAATATATTTGTATTTGTTTAACACTTTTTTGGTTAGTACGCGATTCCATATGTGTTATTTCATAGTTTTGATGTCTTCACTATTATTCTACAATGTAGAAAATAGTAAAAATAAAGAAAAACCCTTGAATGAGTAGGTGTGTCCAAACTATTGACTGGTACTGTATATCTACAGAAATAAGACAGACCCTGCTTCTGTTGCCTGTTTGAGTGTTTGTTTAATAGCCTACTGATTACGTGAGCACCAAGCATCACGCAACAATTTCCCCAAAAATTGCTATGCTGTAATAACAATTTATTTAGTTAGAACAGCCTCTCTGGTATTATTTATAATTTACTTAGTGTTTTTTACACAGTTCCAAATTATTATTATTATTATTATAATAACCCTCCTTTTTCTTGATCTCATTATTATTATTATGATAATCATTACAATAAGAAATGTCATTATCATTAGTAGTCTTAGTATAGCAGCCTTGTATAATCACCATGGAGCTGTAGGCCTAAGAGCGCTTCCTGTTTAGTCTTAATACCGTAACATACTTAGGCCTGTAGTTCAATACTTATATAGGCTTCTGTATCAATCAATCATTTATTCGTTCATGTCATCACACAGCACACGAGTCTTTCATGATGTGAAATGCAATCAAGCATTTTAGTTTGAAAAATAAAATAAAGCGACCATTGAATAATTAGCGTAAACAATAAATAGGCCTAAACCGTTCCATTTTCGGAAATTGTATTCATGAATGTGACTGTTTGTAGTCTTTGCTGTAACAAACGCTTTACAAAAAAACGTTACAACAGACTCCCTGGTACGCTTATAATTTATTTAGCGTTGTTTACAATGTTCCAAACGGTCAGAAAAATGATAATATAATCTAACAGCACCTGTTTGGCATCGCTCCTTACCTTCTTTAATGATAGCATGAGAGGGTTGCGGGAATAGGGAATGTTTTCCCTAAACAAATTAGGGATTTCATTAACAGAACTTTTCAGTCAGAAATGAATATAATTATGTTGCAGCTTCAGCAACATGGACAGCGCGACACTGTTGATGGTCTGTGGTGGAGGAGAGAGAGACAACACACTGTTGATGTGTGGTGGAGGAGAGAGAGACAACACACTGTTGATGTGTGGTGGAGGAGAGAGAGACAACACACTGATGATGGGTGGTGGAGGAGAGAGAGACAACACACTGTTGATGTGTGGTGGAGGAGAGAGAGACAACACACTGTTGATGTGTGGTGGAGGAGAGAGAGACAACACACTGTTGATGTGTGGTGGAGGAGAGAGAGACAACACACTGATGATGGGTGGTGGAGGAGAGAGAGACAACACACTGTTGATGTGTGGTGGAGGAGAGAGAGACAACACACTGTTGATGTGTGGTGGAGGAGAGAGAGACAACACACTGATGATGTGTGGTGGAGGAGAGAGAGACAACGGATGATAGTCACACAGTCACTGTCTTTCTTTTTAACACAGTCTGAGCTGTAAGGGTTGGTGTGAGGGTTGGTGTGAGGGTTGGTGTGAGGGTTGGTGTGAGGGTTGGTGTAAGGGTTGGTGTAAGGGTTGGTGTGAGGGTTGGTGTGAGGGTTGGTGTAAGGGTTGGTGTGAGGGTTGGTGTGAGGGTTGGTGTGAGGGTTGGTGTGAGGGTTGGTGTGAGGGTTGGTGTGAGGATTGGTGTGAGGGTTGGTGTGAGGGTTGGTGTAAGGGTTGGTGTAAGGGTTGGTGTGAGGGTTGGTGTGAGGGTTGGTGTGAGGGTTGGTGTGGGGTTGGTGTGGGTTGGTGTGAGGTTGGTGTGAGGGTTGGTGTGGGGGGTTGGTGTAAGGGTTGGTGTGAGGGTTGGTGTGAGGTTGGTGAGGGTTGGTGTGAGGGTTGGTGTAAGGGTTGGTGTGAGGGTTGGTGTAAGGGTTGGTGTGAGGGTTGGTGTGAGGGGTTGGTGTGAGGTTGGTGTGAGGTTGGTGTGAGGATGTGTGAGGGTTGGTGTGAGGGTTGGTGTGAGGGTTGGTGTGAGGGTTGGTGTGAGGGTTGGTGTAAGGGTTGGTGTAAGGGTTGGTGTAAGGGTTGGTGTAAGGGTTGGTGTGAGGTGTGACCCAGGTGCGGTGCAGGATATACAGTAGGCAGTAGGCAGAGATGGTGAAACAAGGATCGTTACTGGTGGACCCGAAGCCAGGATACAAAACAACGGACTAAACACGATAAAAGAAAGGCGGAGCAAATAAGTCTCCAAAAACAGGCTGACAGCCAAAATACGAAATAGTAACTACGACTGAAATAATAAAGAAACAGGGAGAACACTTCAAGTACATCCGATCAGACACTGATTAGTACTGCTGATTAGTAAAACTGAACAAGGGAACACAGGGAAATGAGGGTATACATACACAGGTCAACAGATACACAGGTGACACCAATAGGATAATGATAAGTCCAGACTGAGTGAGGAGGTGCCTAAGGTTGTCTGAGGATGACACCTAGTGGGTCGCTCCGGAACTGCGACCCCCCTCCTGTAACAGTGCCAAGCTGACGGAGGCGCCGAGGAAGATGGCGAACGCCTTCCAAAACCTGGAGGTGAACTGAGGGCCCCGATCCGACACCACATCTTGGGGAAGGCCATGGACCCGGAAAACTTGCTGCACCACCAACTTAGCCGTCTCCCAGGCCGACGGGAGTTTAGGAAGGGGAATGAAGTTGGCAGCCTTCCAGAACCGGTCCACAATGATTAGGATGACTGTGTATCCATCAGAGGGGGGTAGGGCGGAAATGAAATCCAGCGAGATGTGGGACCAGGGGCGCTTGGGGATAGGCAGGGGTCGGGACCAGGGGCGCTAGGGGACAGGCAGGGGTCGGGACCAGGGGCACTTGGGGATAGGCAGGGGGTCGGAGCAGCCCTGCCGCCGGCTGACGTGAGTTCTTCGTGTGTGCGTACACCGGGCAAGCAGTCACGAAGGCGCGCGTATCCCCCTCAGCAGATGGCCACCAGAACCTCCTACGCAGGAACTCCAACGTCCTGGCGCCCCACCGCAACGTCTGAAGCATCCACCTCCACAATGAACGGCAGGGACGGATCAGGATGCCCTAGGACCGGGGCCGATGTAATGCGCCGCTTCAGCGCATCAAATGCGTTCTCCACTTCCGTGGGTCCAGGCGAAGGAGCGTATGCTCGTCTGGGTGAGGGCTGTCAGGGGAGCGGCTAGGGAGCTGAAATTGCGAATAAATCGGCTATAAAAATTTGCGAACCCTAAAAACCGTTGTAGTTGCTTGAGGGATGAGGGCTGGGGCCAATCCAGTACCACGCTGACCTTGGCTGGGTCCATCCGTAGGTCCCCCTGGGTGGCGATGAACCCCAGGAAGGAGACTGTCTCCGTGTGGAACACTCACTTCTCCGCCTTGACGTAGAGCTGGTGACGGAGAAGGCGTTGGAGGACCTGCCGAACATGATGCTGGTGTTCACTCATGTCCTATCGAAAATATTAGGATGTCATCCAAATACACGAAGACGCTGTAGTCGAGGAGGTCCCGGAGCACGTCATTGACCAACGCCTGGAACACCGCAGGAGCAGTGGCTTGGTACTCATGCGTTTTTCTGGATTTTGTTGTTGTTATTCTGTCTCTCACTGTTCAAATAAACCTACCATTAACATTATAGACTGATCATTTCTTTGTCAGTGGGCAAACGTACAAAATCAGCAGGGGATCAAATACTTTTTTCCCTCACTGTACATACTTCTCCGATCAGACACTGATTAGTACTGCTGAACATAGAGAAACTAGCAGAGAAAACTGAACAAGGGAACACAGGGAAGTGAGGGCATAAATACACAGGTGAACAGGTAGACACAGGTGACACCAATAGGATACTGATTAGTCCAGTCTGGGAGTGAGGAGGTGCCTAAGGGTTGTCGGAGGATGACACCTAGTGGGTCGCTACGGAACTACGACCCCCTCCTGAAATACTGAGCCAGGCCCGGCACAATCAAATCAATTGCGGTCAGACTCCCTCTAGTTATTTGTGTGTCTTAATTATTTCATTAAACAGTTCGCTTAAAGCGTCAGACAAACTCAGTGCATATAGTTGATTTGATTAAAACACATAGGATGTGTCTATATATATGGAAAAATACAAGTTTTTCAAAAATTTAGACCAATCGACTGGTCGAAAGAACAGACGACTCTTGGTCAACCAATAATTTGTATATTCGGTGACAGCCCTCCTTAGCTAGCTACATGAGGTAAGAGAAAACATGTAATGTAACATCTAATTAGGGTCCCCTGATAAACACTGACCAATACTTTGGTTCCTACCGTGTGAATAATTCCTCCCTGGTT
The DNA here is from genome assembly GCF_020615455.1 of Coregonus clupeaformis. NCBI lineage: Eukaryota > Metazoa > Chordata > Actinopteri > Salmoniformes > Salmonidae > Coregonus > Coregonus clupeaformis. The sequence goes on along the minus strand of NC_059211.1, from coordinate 59,250,095 downwards.
TATTCATTTAGAATAATGGTTCCAACTGTTCACTACTTAACTGGTCCTAGATTCAGCGCTGCATGACACAGTGTGGAAATGATAACAAAAGAGCAGGAACTGAAGAAATGATTTAGTTTGAAGTTGGATTGAACAGTATAAAACAAATCAAAATGGAGAAAGACCCATTGAAATCACTTGTAATTTATATGTTGCCACCCTAGGGTCATGAACTACTCATAAAACATACTTAGAACTTGTATTATTCAAAAACATAAAATACAGTCCAATACGTCATAAATATTGTGATGTTTTGGCCATATCACCCAGCCCTAAAAAGGAGTGAAGGACAGAGCTCCAGTGAGTGAAAGCTTCCTACCAGTGTGGTGCTCTTGTAGTTCTGTGTGTAGACGGCTCCACTGCTGGCCAGGATGAGGAAGCCCTTCTCAGAACACACTATCTGGGAGACCCCCAGGCCTGACAGGGCCTTGCACTGCACCGGCCCGTTCACGTTGGCATACAGCTTCCAGCCTAGCAGCCCCCAGCCAATCACCTCCTGCAGACTGCCCTGGGAGTGGGGAAGAAAGGGTTAATGCAGTGATGCCATTGGTGCTTCAGTGGGAAGACAGGGTTAATGCTGTGATGCCATTGGTGCTTCAGTGGGAAGACAGGGTTAATGCTGTGATGCCATTGGTGCTTCAGTGGTCTACATAGTATGAAGAGTTTAAGTAGCAGAAGCATTGAAGGGGTTAAAGGAAAAAGGGAAATCCTCTGATGGAGAATACAGTTATATATCAATTATATTCTAATGTAACAGTAACATTTGGTACTTCAGTTCTCTACAGAACACAAAGGGTTAATGTAATAGTACATTTACATTTTAGTCATTTAGCAGACGCTCTTATCAACTTACATGAGCAATTAGGGTTAAGTGCCTTGCTTAAGGGCACATCGACAGATTTTTCACCTAGTCGCCTCGGGGATTAGAAACAGCGACATTTCGGTTACTGGCACAACGCTCTTACCCACTAAGCCACCTGCAGCCCAGTACTACTGGTACTTCAGTTCTCTGCAGAACACTAACGGTTAATGTAACAGTAACATTTGGTACTTCACAGATGTGCAGCCTGTCTGTGCTGCCTAAATCTGTTGGGAGAAATCACCTGACCACGTATGAGATCGACACTGCAAAGAAAAAGCCAAGGCATCAACTACCAATAGGATCTATTTATATCTCTGTAAAGCATGCTCTCAAAGACTGGCTGGCTGCATGATGAACAACTAGGGCTTTTCAGGAATACATCCCCATGAAAGAGCCTTCCAGGGCAAACGTAATCAACACATTTTCTGGGTGATTTAAATATTGACTGGCTCTCATCAAGCTGCCCACTCAAGAAAAAACGTCAAACTGTAACTAGTGCCTGCAACCTGATTCAGGTTATCAGTCAACCTACCAGGGTAGTTACAAACAGCACAGGAATGAAATCAACAACATGTATTGATCACATCTTTACTAATGCTGCAGAAATGTGCTTGAAAGCAGTTTCCAGATCCATCGGCTGTAGTGATCACAATATAGTAGCCATATCTAGGAAAACCAAAGTTCCAAAGGCTGGGCCTAATATAGTGTATAAGAGGTCATACAATACGTTTTGTAGTGATTCCTATGTTGTTGATATAAAGAATATATGTTGGTCCGTGGTGTGTAATGAGGAGCAACCAGACGCTGCACTTGACACATTTATGAAATTGCTTATTCCAGTTACTAATAAGCATGCACCCATCAAGAAAATGACTGTAAAACTGTTGAATCCCCGTGGATTGATGAGGAATTGAAATATTATATAGTTGAGAGGGATGAGGCAAAAGGAATGGCAAATAAGTCTGGCTGCACAACCGATTGGCAAACGTACTGCAGATTGAGAAATCATGTGACTAAACTGAATAAAAAGAAGAAGAAACTATCCTATAGTAAAAAGCTTTGGAGCACCTTAAATGAAATGTTGGGCAAAAAGGCAAACTCAGCTCCATCATTCATTGAATCAGATGGCTCATTCATCACAAAACCGACTGATATTGCCAACTACTTTACTGATTTTTTCACTGGCAAGATTAGCAAACTTAGGTATGACATGCCAGCAACAAACGCTGACACTAGACATCCAAGTATAACTGGATCAAATTATGAAAGACAAGAATTGTACTTTTAAATTCCGTAAAGTCAGTTTGGAAGAGGTGAAAACATTATTGTTGTCTATCAACAATGACAAGCCACCGGGGTCTGACAACTTGGATGGAAAATTACTGAGGATAATAGCGGACGATATTGCCCCTCCTATTTGCCACATCTTCAATTTAAGCCTACTAGAAAGTGTGTGCCCTCCGGCCTGGAGGGAAGCTCGTCATTCCGCTACCCAATAATAGTAAAGCCACAAGTCATGCCACCAGAGGTCTCTTCACAGTCCCCAAGTCCAGAACAGACTATGGGAGGAGCACAGTACTACATAGAGCCATGACTACATGGAACTCTATTCCACATCAGGTAACTGATGCCAGCAGTAGAATCAGATTTAAAAAACAGATAAAAATACACCTTATGGAACAACGGGGACTGTGAAGAGACACACACAAGGGTATAGACACATGCATACGCACATATTATGATATTGTTGTATGGTGGTATTAAACATTTTGTATTGTAGATAGGTAGTGGTGTAATAATATCATATGATGTACTGTTTTATCTTTTGTTTTCTATGTAATGTAAGTGCTTTAATATGTTTGGACCCCAGGAAGAGTAATGGGGATCCCTAATGAATACAAATACATCCCCATGAAAGGGACTTCTAGGGCAAACGTAATCAACATATCCCCATGAAAGGAACTTCTAAGGCTAACGTTATCCTACTGTTGCAAGAATAAGCTATATAAAAACATCACATCAAGTCCTTCATGCACAACACATGGCTTCATCCTTTACCTGCATGTTGCCATGGTCCTCCAACAGAACGCACAGACAGAGAGAGAGACGTTAGTAACAGAGAAAAGGCCATAGTAGTATGATAGGTCCAGTGTAATGTGTTGTTTTACAGGGTCAGCCATAGTAGTATGATAGGTCCAGTGTAATGTGTTGTTTTACAGGGTCAGCCATAGTAGTATGATAGGTCCAGTGTAATGTGTTGTTTTACAGGGTCAGCCATAGTAGTATGATAGGTGCAGTGTAATGTGTTGTTTTACAGGGTCAGCCATAGTAGTATGATAGGTCCAGTGTAATGTGGTGTTTTAGAGGGTCAGCCATAGTAGTATGATAGGTCCAGTGTAATGTGGTGTTTTAGAGGGTCAGCCATAGTAGTATGATAGGTGTTGTTTTACAGGGTCAGCCATAGTAGTATGATAGGTCCAGTGTAATGTGTTGTTTTACAGGGTCAGCCATAGTAGTATGATAGGTCCAGTGTAATGTGTTGTTTTACAGGGTCAGCCATAGTAGTATGATAGGTCCAGTGTAATGTGTTGTTTTACAGGGTCAGCCATAGTAGTATGATAGGTGCAGTGTAATGTGTTGTTTTACAGGGTCAGCCATAGTAGTATGATAGGTCCAGTGTAATGTGGTGTTTTACAGGGTCAGCCATAGTAGTATGATAGGTCCAGTGTAATGTGGTGTTTTACATGGTCAGCCATAGTAGTATGATAGGTGCAGTGTAATGTGTTGTTTTACAGGGTCAGCCATAGTAGTATGATAGGTCCAGTGTAATGTGTTGTTTTACAGGGTCAGCCATAGTAGTATGATAGGTCCAGTGTAATGTGTTGTTTTACAGGGTCAGCCATAGTAGTATGATAGGTCCAGTGTAATGTGTTGTTTTACAGGGTCAGCCATAGTAGTATGATAGGTGCAGTGTAATGTGTTGTTTTACAGGGTCAGCCATAGTAGTATAATAGGTCCAGTGTAATGTGTTGTTTTACAGGGTCAGCCATAGTAGTATGATAGGTGCAGTGTAATGTGTTGTTTTACAGGGTCAGCCATAGTAGTATGATAGGTCCAGTGTAATGTGTTGTTTTACAGGGTCAGCCATAGTAGTATGATAGGTCCAGTGTAATGTGTTGTTTTACAGGGTCAGCCATAGTAGTATGATAGGTCCAGTGTAATGTGTTGTTTTACAGGGTCAGCCATAGTAGTATGATAGGTGCAGTGTAATGTGTTGTTTTACAGGGTCAGCCATAGTAGTATGAATAGGTCCAGTGTAATGTGTTGTTTTACAGGGTCAGCCATAGTAGTATGATAGGTCCAGTGTAATGTGGTGTTTTACAGGGTCAGCCATAGTAGTATGATAGGTGCAGTGTAATGTGTTGTTTTACAGGGTCAGCCATAGTAGTATGATAGGTCCAGTGTAATGTGTTGTTTTACAGGGTCAGCCATAGTAGTATGATAGGTGCAGTGTAATGTGGTGTTTTACAGGGTCAGCCATAGTAGTATGATAGGTGCAGTGTAATGTGGTGTTTTACAGGGTCAGCCATAGTAGTATGATAGGTGCAGTGTAATGTGGTGTTTTAAAGGGTCAGCCATAGTAGTATGATAGGTCCAGTGTAATGTGTTGTTTTACAGGGTCAGCCATAGTAGTATGATCGGTCCAGTGTAATGTGTTGTTTTACAGGGTCAGCCATAGTAGTATGATAGGTCCAGTGTAATGTGCTGTTTTACAGGGTCAGCCATAGTAGTATGATAGGTCCAGTGTAATGTGTTGTTTTACAGGGTCAGCCATAGTAGTATGATAGGTCCAGTGTAATGTGGTGTTTTATAGGGTCAGCCATAGTAGTATGATAGGTCCAGTGTAATGTGTTGTTTTACAGGGTCAGCCATAGTAGTATGATAGGTGCAGTGTAATGTGTTGTTTTACAGGGTCAGCCATAGTAGTATGATAGGTCCAGTGTAATGTGTTGTTTTACAGGGTCAGCCATAGTAGTATGATAGGTCCAGTGTAATGTGGTGTTTTACAGGGTCAGCCATAGTAGTATGATAGGTCCAGTGTAATGTGTTGTTCTACAGGGTCAGCCATAGTAGTATGATAGGTCCAGTGTAATGTGTTGTTTTATAGGGTCAGCCATAGTAGTATGATAGGTCCAGTGTAATGTGTTGTTTTAGAGGGTCAGCCATAGTAGTATGATAGGTCCAGTGTAATGTGTTGTTTTACAGGGTCAGCCATAGTAGTATGATAGGTGCAGTGTAATGTGTTGTTTTACAGGGTCAGCCATAGTAGTATGATAGGTCCAGTGTAATGTGTTGTTTTACAGGGTCAGCCATAGTAGTATGATAGGTCCAGTGTAATGTGGTGTTTTACAGGGTCAGCCATAGTAGTATGATAGGTCCAGTGTAATGTGGTGTTTTACAGGGTCAGCCATAGTAGTATGATAGGTCCAGTGTAATGTGTTGTTCTACAGGGTCAGCCATAGTAGTATGATAGGTCCAGTGTAATGTGTTGTTTTATAGGGTCAGCCATAGTAGTATGATAGGTCCAGTGTAATGTGTTGTTTTAGAGGGTCAGCCATAGTAGTATGATAGGTCCAGTGTAATGTGTTGTTTTAGAGGGTCAGCCATAGTAGTATGATAGGTGCAGTGTAATGTGTTGTTTTAGAGGGTCAGCCATAATAGTATGATAGGTCCAGTGTAATGTGTTCTTTTACAGGGTCAGCCATAGTAGTATGATAGGTCCAGTGTAATGTGTTGTTCTACAGGGTCAGCCATAGTAGTATGATAGGTGCAGTGTAATGTGTTGTTTTACAGGGTCAGCCATAGTAGTATGATAGGTGCAGTGTAATGTGTTGTTTTAGAGGGTCAGCCATAGTAGTATGATAGGTCCAGTGTAATGTGTTGTTTTACAGGGTCAGCCATAGTAGTATGATAGGTCCAGTGTAATGTGTTGTTCTACAGGGTCAGCCATAGTAGTATGATAGGTGCAGTGTAATGTGTTGTTTTAGAGGGTCAGCCATAGTAGTACAGTGCCTCTGGAGCAAATTAGGGTTAAGTGCCTTGCTCAAGGGCACCGATACAATTTTCACCTTGTCGGCTCGGGTATTCGAACAAGCGACCTTTCGGTTACTGGCCCAACGCTACGCTAGGCTAACTGCCGCCCATTTCTTTGAATATGCTTCACCGATTCCTCTCTAATTCAGAGCATGACGCTGCACAACCAACATGCTGGCAACACCACCGGCAGCAGCCTGTATTAGAGCTAACGTTTGCTAGTCAGATTTGCCCTAGCGCCATATTCTTTGCTAGCTCAATGTATTTAGCTAGCCAGTTAGCGATTAGACACCTGGAGCTTGCTAAAGACTAACTAACTAGCAGTTTGCAGAGATAAAGACACAAGCTAATAGTAGAAGACATAAAACGTGGTTGATATGAAGAAGCAAAGCTGAAAGCAGCATCGTTCTTGTTTCTTGACTGCATGGGCTAACAGCTAACAGCTAACAGCTAGCAGCTAGCAGAAGCATGCAGACTGAAGCAGCTATTTGTTCCTGCTTGTGTGATAGGGGGTGGGGCTTGGTGTGTCACATGTGTCAGAAGCAAGCAGCTGCATGAGAGAGAGAGAGAGAGAGAGGGAGAGAGGGAGAGGGAGATAGAGAGACAGAGAGAGAGAGAGAGACAGAGGGAGAGAGAGAGACAGAGGGGGGAGAGAGAGACAGAGGGGGAGAGAGAGAGAGACAGAGAGAGAGAGAGAGAGAGAGAGAGAGAGAGAGAGAGAGAGAGACAGAGAGACAGCGAGAGAGAGAGAGAGAGAGAGGGAGACTGGAGAGAGAGAGTAAACTATAAAAACGTGTAACACGTAGCATTTCAAAAAAAATCGCAGCCTCTTGCAATATGGATATCGCACATGTCGATATCGCAATTTTGATTACAATTTGATTAATTGTGCAGCCCTAATCCTGACCCCCATATTTTCAAGAAAACGCTCCAAGCCATTAGACAGGGAGGCTGAGTAGAGCTTAAGACAGGGAGGCTGAGTAGAGCTTAAGACAGGGAGGCTGAGTAGAGCTTAAGACAGGGAGGCTGAGTAGAGCTTAAGACAGGGAGGCTGAGTAGAGCTTAAGACAGGGAGGCTGAGTAGGAGCTTAAGACAGGGAGGCTGAGTAGAGCTTAAGACAGGGAGGCTGAGTAGAGCTTAAGACAGGGAGGCTGAGTAGAGCTTAAGACAGGGAGGCTGAGTAGAGCTTAAGACAGGGAGGCTGAGTAGAGCTTAAGACAGGGAGGCTGAGTAGAGCTTAAGACAGGGAGGCTGAGTAGAGCTTAAGACAGGGAGGCTGAGTAGAGCTTAAGACAGGGAGGCTGAGTAGAGCTTAAGACAGGGAGGCTGAGTAGAGCTTAAGACAGGGAGGCTGAGTAGAGCTTAAGACAGGGAGGCTGAGTAGAGCTTAAGACAGGGAGGCTGAGTAGAGCTTAAGACAGGGAGGCTGAGTAGAGCTTAAGACAGGGAGGCTGAGTAGAGCTTAAGACAGGGAGGCTGAGTAGAGCTTAAGACAGGGAGGCTGAGTAGAGCTTAAGACAGGGAGGCTGAGTAGAGCTTAAGACAGGGAGGCTGAGTAGAGCTGTCTTAACAGTGTACAGCACTCAAGAGCAGGGCCAAGTCCAGACTGTAGTGGTACCTTGTGAGAGGTGGGGGAGCTGCACTGCGGGGGGGAGCAGGGGGCGGCCAGACGGTCCAGGTGAGCCATGATGACCACAGCCGTCTGTCTCAGGTCGATAGCCAAGTCATTGTCCTGGGGCAGCGTCAGGTAGCGCAAGAAACTCTCATTGGGACTCAGAGGGGACCCCAGGATCTGGAGTGGAAGAACACAGATAGATATGTGAACTAGAGAGGTACAGTGCCTTTAGAAAGTACAGTGAGGGAAAAAAGCATTTAAATCCTGGCTCCCAGGTGTCTTTTATACAGGTAACGAGCTGAACTAGAGAGGTACAGTGCCTTCAGAAAGTATTCATATCCCTTGACTTATTCCACATTTTACTGTGCCACAGCTTGAATTCACAATGGATTCAATTTATGTTTCTTTCTCAGAAAAGCAGCCAGCAAGTGCTCAGCATATGTGGGAACTCCTTCAAGACTGTTGGAAAAGCATTCCAGGTGAAGCTGGTTGAGAGAATGCCAAGTGTGTGCAAAGCTGTCATCAAGGCAAAGGGTGGCTCTCACAAACACGTACGTTGGTTGTTTTGCTCTAGGACGCCCACATGCCTCACAAGACTCGTCTGAAGGTTCCTCGGTACCAGTTGAAAACATTTATGGAAGTATATATGGAGACTGTTTAGTGCCAAGAATAAGGGGTAAAATAAATTACATGTCAAAAAAATATAACAAATGTGTCCTGATCTTTCTTATCTCTCTCAGATATACAGTGGGGAATAACTTTAACTTAATAAATTTAATTTAATAAAATAACTTTTTTTCCCCACTGTAGGCCAGACACTTCAGAACAAACTTCCTTTAGATTATTTTGTTGGGACTATCTGTTGTTCCATGGATTCCAGTGAATCTGTTATTCAATGTGTTTGTATGGGCTAATAGCAGTAAGGACTATCTGTTGTTCCATGTAGTGAATCTGTTATTCAATGTGTTTGTATGGGCTAATAGCAGTAAGGACTATCTGTTGTTCCATGTAGTGAATCTGTTATTCAATGTGTTTGTATGGGCTAATAGCAGTAAGGACTATCTGTTGTTCCATGTAGTGAATCTGTTATTCAATGCGTTTGTTTGGGCTAATAGTAGTAAGGTCAAATACAAGATTTCATCAAATATATATTTTTTAAATATATATATTTTATACTTCAAGGGGTCTTAAAATTCAAAATCAAATAGTTAAATGATTTACATTTACATTTTAGTCATTTAGCAGACGCTCTTATCCAGAGCGACTTACAAATTGGTTCATTCAATTTATGATAGCCAGTGGGTAGAAGGATTACTTTATCCTATCCCAGGTATTCCTTAAAGAGGTGGGGTTTCAAATGTCTCCGGAAGGTGGTGAGTGACTCCGCTGTCCTGGCATCGTGGGGGAGCTTGTTCCACCATTGGGGTGCCAGAGCAGCGAACAGTTTTGACTGGGCTGAGCGGGAACTATGCTTCCGCAGAGGTAGGGGAGCCAGCAGGCCAGAGGTGGATGAACGCAATGCCCTCGTTTGGGTGTAGGGTCTGATCAGAGCCTGAAGGTAAGGAGGTGCCGTTCCCCTCACGATCCTTGGTATTACCTTCTTTAAACAATTATATAAAGAACTCCTTAAGTTATTTAGGCTTGCCATAACAAAGGGGGTGAATACTTGACTCAAGACATTTGAGCTTTCCGAAAAACATACTTCCACTTTGAAATTATGGGGTATTTTGTTTAGGCCAGTGACAAATTTTTTTTATCTAAATTTCATCCATTTTAAAATTCAGGCTGTAACACAACAAAATGTGGATAAAGTCATTGGGGTGTGAATACTTTCTGAAGGCACTGTATCTGTTTAGCTTAGTACTTACATTTAGTTTAGTTTAGAAGATGGACAAACAAATGTATTTTGAGGCAATGGACCAGGAAGAGGAGAGTAAGGATCCTCTATAATGAGACCAGGGACTGTATGTATCAGGTGTCTCAGAGTACGAGTCCTGCTCTAGGATCATGTCATCTTATTGATTCTGATCTAAAGAGGCAAACCTAACCTAAAAAAATCAGCTTTTACAGAGAAGCTTTATGAAAACAGGCCCTGAGCTCACCTCCATCTCCTCCTCAGGGCCGGGCTCCTCCTTGCTGCTGTGGATGTTGTGAAAGCGCTGCAGGAGAGGGAGGAGGGGTGCGCTGGTCCCCTGGGTGGAGCGCTCATTGTCCATCTCCCTGGTCCCGCTGTCCCACAGCCGCAGGAGGAGGAGGACGGCAGACAGCAGCTGGCTGGAGAAGAGAGTAGTTTGGGTATGATACTATGGACATGGTAAGTGCTGTCCCACAGATAACAATAATAATAATAATAATAATAATAATATGCCATTTAGCAGACGCTTTTATCCAAAGCGACTTAGTCATGCATGCATAAATTTTTTTGTGTATGGGGGTGGTCCCGGGGATCGAACCCACTACCCTGGCGTTCCAAGCGCCGTGCTCTACCAGCTGAGCTACAGACGCAGACAGTAGCTGGCTGGAGACAGGACAGGTTGGAGAGGTCTGGTACTGTATGATATGAGGAGTGTGGTAGGTGCAGTCATAGAGAGTGCATCCCAAAAAGTATTGGATTTTTTCCTCGCCTCTATCTCAAAAGGCATTGGAGTATCTAGACACTTAGCTAGCAAGTTAGCAAACCAAACACATAGCTGGAGCCCTGAGCTGGATATCATTTATTAGACACATCTTAATATTTCTTACAGTTATACTTAACATAGATATAAGCAGTGGCGTAGCACGCACCCCCGCTGCCCCCCGTTGAAAATCATACCGTCTGTATTTCGTAAAATCCCAGTATATATGGTATATCACCCCAATCCTAGAGTTGAGTATCAGTGTCCTGTCAGTGTCCTGTAGGAGTCTTACCTCAGAGTGCCTCTCTGCACTGCCAGCTCTAGCAGGATGGCCAGGGCCAGGTGTTGGTCCTGTAGTGGGATGCTGCCTTTGGTGCTTCCACTTCCATGGACATCACTGAAAACCAACCGCACAGTTTAAATAACACCATCACTGGCAGAACCATGGACATCACTGAAAACCAACCGCACAGTTTAAATAACACATCACTGGCAGAACCATGGACATCACTGAAAACCAACCGCACAGTTTATATAACACATCACTGGCAGAACCATGGACATCACTGAAAACCCAGGCAGCAGGAAGGCCTGAGGAACTGGCAGGAAGTCAGTGCTGGGAGCTAGGCCGGGACAACATAATAATAATAATAATAATAATAATAATATGCCATTTAGCAGACGCTTTTATCCAAAGCGACTTACAGTCATGCGTGCATACATTTTTTTTTTTTTTTTGTGTATGGGGGGTCCCGGGGATCGAACCCACTACCTTGGCGTTACAAGCGCCGTGCTCTACCAGCTGAGCTACAGAGGACCACAACCCAGGCAGCATGTTCTACTGACCTGAGGAACTTGGTGGCTCTCTCCACGACCTCCAGCCAGACAGACGACACGGTGCCCTCGTCAAACAGAGTGGCTTCTGGGAGGGCTCGCAGAGCATCCAGGGACTCCTGGAGCAGCTCACTGCACAGGTCCGCATCGTCACCTGATCAAAGCACCAATATGTTAGACACACTGGACACTAGGGCTGGGAACTGCCAGGGACCTCACGATACGATATTATCACCATACTTAGGTGCCGATATGATATGTATTGTGATTCTCACGATTCTATACGTATTGCGATGCGATACTGCGACTTGATGTTCAGAACATATTGCTCTGTTGCGGAGAGACAAGAGAGAACATGAGAAAAATTAGTTTTAAAATCAGTCATGGAAATAAAAGTGCTGAAAACATGATGGCTCACTATTTAAAAAGAAGATGGAGACAAAACTATAGGATGACATTTACTTTTGGCCCAGATCAAATATTTGTAATGAATAAATTAATTATAAACACTACACAACCAACAGTATGTGGACACCTGCATGTCGAACATCTCATTCCAACATCATGGGCATTAATATGGAGTTGGTCCCCCCTTTGCTGCTATAACAGCCTCCACTCTTCTGGGAAGACTTTCCACATTGCGGCTGAGTTGTTGTTGCTCCTAGACGTTTCCACTTCACAATAACAGCACTTACAGTTGACCGGGGCAACTCTAGCAGGGCAGAAATGTGACGAACTGACTTGTTGGAAAGGTGGCATCCTATGACGGTGCAACATTCAACAATTTCAACGAGTTACAGTTCACATAACGAAATCAATCAATTGAAATAAATTCATTAGGCCCTAATCTAAATGTATTGGGTAAAGTGTTATGAAATATAATGTCATGTAATATTTTAAATTGTATATAACTGCCTTAATGTTGCAGGACCCCAGGAAGAGTAGCTGCTGCCTTGGCAGGAACTAATGGGGATCCATAATAAACCCCAGGGAGAGTAGCTGCGCCTTGATAACCCCAGGAAGAGTAGCTGCTGCCTTGGCAGGAACTAATGGGGAACCATAATAAACCCCAGGAAGAGTAGCTGCTGCCTTGGCAGGAACTAATGGGGATCCATAATAAACCCCAGGAAGAGTAGCTGCTGCCTTGGCAGGAACTAATGGGGAACCATAATAAACCCCAGGAAGAGTAGCTGCTGCCTTGGCAGGAACTAATGGGGATCCATAATAAACCCCAGGAAGAGTGGCTGCTGCCTTGGCAGGAACTAATGGGGAGCCATAATAAACCCCAGGAAGAGTAGCTGCTGCCTTGGCAGGAACTAATGGGGATCCATAATAAACCCCAGGAAGAGTAGCTGCTGCCTTGGCAGGAACTAATGGGGATCCATAATAAACCCCAGGAAGAGTAGCTGCTGCCTTGGCAGGAACTAATGGGGATCCATAATAAACCCCAGGAAGAGTAGCTGCTGCCTTGGCAGGAACTAATGGGGATCCATAATAAACCCCAGGAAGAGTAGCTGCGCCCTGGCAGGAACTAATGGGGATCCATAATAAACCCCAGGAAGAGTAGCTGCTGCCTTGGCAGGAACTAATGGGGATCCATAATAAACCCCAGGAAGAGTAGCTGCTGCCTTGGCAGGAACTAATGGGGATCCATAATAAACCCCAGGAAGAGTAGCTGCTGCCTTGGCAGGAACTAATGGGGATCCATAATAAACCCCAGGAAGAGTAGCTGCTGCCTTGGCAGGAACTAATGGGGATCCATAATAAAAACACAAAATACAAATCTATGGATTTCACATGACTGGGCAGGGGCGCAGCCATAGGCCAACCCACTGGGGAGCCAGGCCCAACCACTGAATGAGTTTTTCTCCACAAAAAGGGCTTTATTACAGACAGAAATACTCCTCAGTTTCATCAGCTGTCTGGGTGGCTGGTCTCAGACGAGTCCCCTGGGGAAGAAGCCGGATGTGGAGGTCCTGGGCTGGCGTGGTTACACGTGGTCTGGGGAGGTCCTGGGCTGGCGTGGTTACACGTGGTCTGGGGAGGTCCTGGGCTGGCGTGGTTACACGTGGTCTGGGGAGGTCCTGGGCTGGCGTGGTTACACGTGGTCTGCGGTTGTGAGGCTGGTTGGGCGTACTGGCAAATTCTCTAAAACGACTTTGGAGGCGGCTTATTGTAGAGAAATTAACATTAAATTCTCTGGCAACAGCTCTGGTGGACTTTCTTGCAGTCAGCATGCCAATTGCCCACTCCCTCAAAACTTGAGACATCAGTGTCATTGTGTTGTGTGACAAAACTGCACATTTTAGAGTGGCCTTTTATTGTCCCCAGCACAAGGTGCACCTGTGTAATAACCATGCTGTTTAATCAGCTTCTTGATATGCCACACCTGTCAAGTGGATGGATTATCTTGGCAAAGGAGAAATGCTCACTAACAGGGATGTAAACAAATTTGAGAGAAATACGTTTTTTGTGCGTATGTAAAGTTTCTGGGATCTTTTATTTCAGCTCATGAAACATGGGACCAACACTTTACATGTTGCGTTTATATTTTTGTTCAGGACAATATCGTTCAGAATAATAGCGCAATATGTAACTGTATATATATATATACTGGGGAGAGTAGAGGGGGACAGGGGAGGGTAGAGGGGACTGGGGAGGGTAGAAGGGGACTGGGGAAGGTAGAGGGGGACTGGGGAGGTAGAGGGGGACTGGGGAGGGTAGAGGGGGACAGGGAGGGTAGAGGGGGACTGGGGAGGGTAGAGGGGGACTGGGGGAGGGTAGAGGGGGACAGGGGAGAGTAGAGGGGGACAGGGGGAGGGTAGAGGGGGACAGGGGAGGGTAGAGGGGGACTGGGGAGGGTAGAGGGGGGACTGGGGAGGGTAGAAGGGACTGGGGAGGGTAGAGGGGACAGGGGAGGGTAGAGGGGGACAGGGGAGGGTAGAGGGGGACAGGGGAGGGTAGAGGGGGACAGGGGAGGGTAGAGGGGGACAGGGGAGGGTAGAGGGGGACAGGGGAGGGTAGAGGGGGACTGGGGAGGGTAGAGGGGACAGGGGAGGGTAGAGGGGGACTGGGGAGGGTAGAGGGGGACTGGGGAGGGTAGAGGGGGACTGGGGGAGGGTAGAGGGGGACTGGGGAGGGTAGAGGGGGACTGGGGAGGGTAGAGGGGACAGGGGGAGGGTAGAGGGGACTGGGGAGGGTAGAAGGGGACTGGGGAGGGTAGAGGGGGACAGGGGAGGGTAGAGGGGGACTGGGGAGGGTAGAGGGGGACTGGGGGAGGGTAGAGGGGACTGGGGAGGGTAGAAGGGGACTGGGGAGGGTAGAGGGGGACTGGGGAGGGTAGAAGGGGACTGGGGAGGGTAGAGGGGGACAGGGGAGGGTAGAGGGGACAGGGAGAGTAGAGGGGGACAGGGGAGGGTAGAGGGGGACAGGGGAGGGTAGAGGGGGACTGGGGAGGGTAGAGGGGGACTGGGGAGGGTAGAAGGGGACTGGGGAGGGTAGAGGGGGACAGGGGAGGGTAGAGGGGGACAGGGGAGGGTAGAGGGGGACAGGGGAGGGTGGAGGGGGACAGGGGAGGGTAGAGGGGGACAGGGAGGGTAGAGGGGGACAGGGAGGGTAGAGGGGGACTGGGGAGGGTAGAGGGGGACAGGGGGAGGGTAGAGGGGGACTGGGGAGGGTAGGGGGGACAGGGGAGGGTAGGGGGGACTGGGGAGGGTAGGGGGACTGGGGAGGGTAGGGGGGACTGGGGAGGGTAGAGGGGGACTGGGGAGGGTAGAGGGGGGACAGGGGAGGGTAGGGGGGACTGGGGAGGGTAGGGGGGACTGGGGGAGGGTAGAGGGGACTGGGGAGGGTAGAGGGGACAGGGGAGAGTAGAGGGGGACTGGGGAGGGTAGAGGGGGACTGGGGAGGGTAGAGGGGACAGGGGAGGGTAGAGGGGGGACTGGGGGAGGGTAGAGGGGGGACTGGGGAGGGTAGAGGGGGACTGGGGAGGGTAGAGGGGGACTGGGGAGGGTAGAGGGGGACTGGGGAGGGTAGAGGGGGACTGGGGAGGGTAGAGGGGGACAGCGGAGGGTAGGGGGACAGCGGAGGGTAGGGGGACAGGGGAGGGTAGAGGGGGACTGGGGAGGGTAGAGGGGGACTGGGGAGGGTAGAGGGGGACTGGGGAGGGTAGGGGGACTGGGGAGGGTAGAGGGGGACTGGGGGAGGGTAGGGGGGACTGGGGGAGGTAGGGGGGGACTGGGGGAGGGGACAGGGGAGGATAGAGGGGGACTGGGGAGGGTAGGGGGGACTGGGGAGGGTAGAGGGGGACTGGGGAGGGTAGAGGGGGACTGGGGAGGGTAGGGGGGGACTGGGGGAGGGTAGAGGGGGACAGCGGAGGTAGAGGGGGACAGCGGAGGGTAGAGGGGGGACAGGGGAGGGTAGAGGGGACTGGGGAGGGTAGAGAGGGGACTGGGGAGGGTAGGGGGGACTGGGGAGGGTAGAGGGGACTGGGGAGGGTAGAGGGGGACTGGGGAGGTAGAGGGGGACTGGGGAGGTAGAGGGGGACTGGGGGAGGGTAGAGGGGACTGGGGAGGTAGAGGGGACTGGGGAGGGTAGAGGGGGACAGCGGAGGGTAGAGGGGACAGCCGGAGGGTAGAGGGGGACAGGGGAGGTAGAGGGGGACTGGGGAGGGTAGAGGGGACTGGGGAGGGTAGAGGGGGACTGGGGAGGGTAGAGGGGGACTGGGGAGGGTAGGGGGGACTGGGGAGGGTAGAGGGGGACTGGGGAGGGGGACAGGGGGAGGGTAGAGGGGGACTGGGGAGGGTAGGGGGACTGGGGGAGGGTAGAGGGGGACTGGGGAGGGTAGAGGGGACTGGGGAGGGGACAGGGGAGGGTAGAGGGGGACTGGGGAGAGTAGAGGGGGACTGGGGAGGGTAGAGGGGGACTGGGGAGGGTAGAGGGGGACTGGGGAGGGTAGAGGGGGACTGGGGAGGGTAGGGGGGACTGGGGAGGGACAGGGGGGGTAGAGGGGGACTGGGGGAGAGTAGAGGGGGACTGGGGGAGGGTAGAGGGGGACTGGGGAGGTAGAGGGGGACTGGGGAGGGTAGAGGGGGACTGGGGAGGGTAGAGGGGACTGGGGAGGGTAGAGGGGGACTGGGGAGGGTAGAGGGGGACTGGGGAGGGTAGAGGGGGGACAGCGGAGGGTAGAGGGGGACAGCGGAGGGTAGAGGGGGACAGGGAGGGTAGAGGGGGACAGGGGAGGGTAGAGGGGGACTGGGGAGGGTAGAGGGGACTGGGGAGGGTAGAGGGGACTGGGGAGGGTAGAGGGGACTGGGGAGGGGACAGGGGAGGGTAGAGGGGACTGGGGAGAGTAGAGGGGGACTGGGGAGGGTAGAGGGGGACTGGGGAGGGTAGAGGGGGACTGGGGAGGGTAGAGGGGGACTGGGGAGGGTAGGGGGACTGGGGAGGGGACAGGGGAGGGTAGAGGGGGACTGGGGAGGGTAGAGGGGGACTGGGGAGGGTAGAGGGGGACTGGGGAGGGTAGAGGGGGACTGGGGAGGGTAGAGGGGGACTGGGGAGGGTGGAGGGGGACTGGGGAGGGTAGAGGGGGACTGGGGGAGGGTAGAGGGGGACTGGGGAGGGTAGAGGGGGACTGGGGAGGGTAGAGGGGGACAGCGGAGGGTAGAGGGGGACAGCGGAGGGTAGAGGGGGACAGGGAGGGTAGAGGGGGACAGGGGAGGGTAGAGGGGACTGGGGAGGGTAGAGGGGGACTGGGGAGGGTAGAGGGGACTGGGGAGGGTAGAGGGGGACTGGGGAGGGTAGAGGGGACTGGGGAGGGTAGGGGGGACTGGGGAGGGGACAGGGGGACAGGGGAGGGTAGAGGGGGACTGGGGAGGGTAGAGGGGGACTGGGGAGGGTAGGGGGAACTGGGGAGGGGACAGGGGAGGGTAGAGGGGGACTGGGGAGAGTAGAGGGGGACTGGGGAGGGTAGGGGGACTGGGGAGGGTAGAGGGGGACTGGGGAGGGTAGAGGGGACTGGGGAGGGTAGAGGGGACTGGGGAGGGTAGAGGGGGGACTGGGGAGGGTAGAGGGGGACTGGGGAGGGTAGAGGGGGACTGGGGAGGGGACAGGGGAGGATAGAGGGGGACTGGGGAGGGTAGGGGGGACTGGGGGAGGGTAGAGGGGGACTGGGGAGGTAGAGGGGACTGGGGAGGGTAGAGGGGGACTGGGGAGGGTAGAGGGGGACTGGGGAGGGTAGAGGGGGACTGGGGAGGGTAGGGGGGACTGGGGAGGGTAGAGGGGGACTGGGGAGGGTAGGGGGACTGGGGAGGGACAGGGGAGGATAGAGGGGGACTGGGGAGGGTAGGGGGGACTGGGGGAGGGTAGAGGGGGGACTGGGGAGGGTAGAGGGGGACTGGGGAGGGTAGAGGGGGACTGGGGAGGGTAGAGGGGGACTGGGGAGGGGACAGGGGAGGGTAGAGGGGGACTGGGGAGAGTAGAGGGGGACTGGGGGAGGGTAGAGGGGGACTGGGGAGGGTAGGGGGGACTGGGGAGGTAGAGGGGACTGGGGAGGGTGAGAGGGGACAGCGGAGGGTAGAGGGGGGACAGCGGAGGGTAGAGGGGACAGGGGAGGGTAGAGGGGGACTGGGGAGGGTAGAGGGGACTGGGGAGGGTAGAGGGGGACTGGGGAGGGTAGAGGGGGACAGGGGAGGGTAGAGGGGGACTGGGGGAGGGTAGAGGGGACTGGGGAGGGTAGAGGGGACTGGGGAGGGTAGGGGGGACAGCGGAGGGTAGAGGGGACAGCGGAGGGTAGAGGGGGACTGGGGGAGGTAGAGGGGACTGGGGAGGGTAGAGGGGGGACAGCGGAGGGTAGAGGGGGACAGCGGAGGGTAGAGGGGGACTGGGGAGGGTAGAGGGGGACAGCGGAGGGTCTGATACTCTGGACCATGTTCATAAAGACTAAGTGAAGGGTTATGTCTAGACGATGGAACAGCGGGGACTGGGAAGCAACACAAACATAGACACATAACATACCCACTATACACACAAGTACACATGGATGTTGTGTTGTAGATATGTGTTAGGAGAGTAGAGAGGGAACAAACTTAATATGTTGTGAAATCTGTTATGCATCTGTTAGGCAGAGAAGCTGCTGCCTTGGGGGGATCCATAATAAATATACATACAAATGCTTCATAAAGACTAAGTGAAGGGTTATGTCTAGAGAGGATGCTTCATAAAGACTAAGTGAAGGGCTATGTCTAGAGAGGATGCTTCATAAAGACTAAGTGAAGGGTTATGTCTAGAGAGGATGCTTCATAAAGACTAAGTGAAGGGCTATGTCTAGAGAGGATGCTTACCAGACCTCCAGGCTCGTCGTAGAAAGGCAAAGGCAAAGGAGAGCGCTGCTCTGGAGCCGACTCTGGCCAGACCCTCCACACCCTTACTGGCTGGCCGGGCGCTAGAGAGAGAGACACACCTTTAACTCCACTCAATCAAGATGACACATGACTCAGATCCAGCTGATCGTCTAAGGGGGAATGTTTCAGATGAATCACTTGCACTAGTGTGTCCCAGTCAGTGTAGCTAACAGTGAGATGAGAGAACCTTGGCTGCCGCTTCCTGTACTATCACTTGCACTAGTGGATCAGCGTTTCAGTTTACAGTGAAATTAGATGCTTCCTGTACCTCTTGTTGTCTACGATGGGTAGAGGGGGGCTGGGGGGGATCTTCCAGCGGACCTTGTACTTCTCTTCCATCATGCTGTGGCTCAGCGATATAAGGTATCTCTCTAGGATGACCAGGCGCTGGCGCAGACGCATGGCAGACAGCGTGCTCTTAGCCATCTGGGCCGATAGCTTCTGTTGGTCCTCTATCAGCACCGTCAGACAGTCCTTCAGCTCTGTCTCATCTGAGAGAGAGTCAGAGACAGACAGAGACAGAGACACAGAGAGAGAGAGAGAGAGAGAGAGAGAGAGGAACTAAGCATCAGATGCTCCAGCATGTGTTTCTGTGGCAGCTCTACAGCCCTATGTGGGGGACCCGACAGGCCAAGATAGCAGATCTGAAATCCATTTAAAAGGGATTCTATCGTACTTTTGTATACTTTTTAGCCAGTAGTTCTGAAAGTAGCGCCAAAAATGTTTTCCCCCAAAAATTGCTTACTACGTCAAATACAGCGCCTTTAGAAAATATTCACACCCCAGGACTTATTCCACATTTTGTTGTGTTACAGCCAGAATTCAAAATGGACAACACCCCATAACGGCAAAGTGAAAACATGTTTTTCGAAATTTTCCAAAATTATTGACAATGAAATACAGAAATCTTAAAGCTACAGCATACAATGACATTCTAGACAATTCCATGTTTCCAACTTTGTGGCAACAGTTTGGGGAAGGCCCTTTCCTCTTTCAGCATGACAATGCCCCCCCGTGCACAAAGCCAGGTCCATACAGAAATGGTTTGTCGAGATCGGGGTGGAAGAACTTGACTGGCCTGCACAGAGCCCTGACCTCAACCCCATCGAACACCTTTGGGTTCAATTGGATGCCGACTGCGAGCCAGGCCTAATCGCCCAACATCAGTGCCCGACCTCACTAATGCTCTTGTGGCTGAATGGAAGCAAGTCCCCGCAGCAATGTTCCAACATCTAGTGGAAAGCCTTCCCAGAAGAGTGGAGGCTGTTATAGCAGCAAAGGGGGGACCAACTCCATATTAATGCCCATGATTTTGGAATGAGATGTTCGATGAGCAGGTGTCCACATACTTTTGGTCATGTAGTGAATATCAGCTAGCTGACATCAATCTATATACAACCCTGATATAACCCTGTATATATCAGCTAGCTGACATCTAGATCCAACCCTGTATATATCAGCTAGCTGACATCTAGATCCAACCCTGTATATATCAGCTAGCTGACATCTAGATCCAACCCTGTATATATCAGCTAGCTAACATCTAGATCCAACCCTGTATATATCAGCTAGCTAACATCTAGATCCAACCCTGTATATATCAGCTAGCTAACATCTAGATCCAACCCTGTATATATCAGCTAGCTGACATCTAGATCCAACCCTGTATATATCAGCTAGCTGACATCTAGATCCAACCCTGTATATATCAGCTAGCTGACATCTAGATCCAACCCTGTATATATCAGCTAGCTGACATCTAGATCTAACCCTGTATATATCAGCTAGCTGACATCTAGATCCAACCCTGTATATATCAGCTAGCTAACATCTAGATCCAACCCTGTATATATCAGCTAGCTGACATCTAGATCCAACCCTGTATATATCAGCTAGCTAACATCTAGATCCAACCCTGTATATATCAGCTAGCTGACATCTAGATCCAACCCTGTATATATCAGCTAGCTAACATCTAGATCCAACCCTGTATATATCAGCTAGCTGACATCTAGATCCAACCCTGTATATATCAGCTAGCTGACATCTAGATCCAACCCTGATCCAACCCTGTATATATCAGCTAGCTGACATCTAGATCCAACCCTGTATATATCAGCTAGCTAACATCTAGATCCAACCCTGTATATATCAGCTAGCTGACATCTAGATCCAACCCTGATCCAACCCTGTATATATCAGCTAGCTGACATCTAGATCCAACCCTGTATATATCAGCTAGCTGACATCTAGATCCAACCCTGTATATATCAGCTAGCTGACATCTAGATCCAACCCTGTATATATCAGCTAGCTGACATCTAGATCCAACCCTGTATATATCAGCCAGCTGACATCTAGATCCAACCCTGTATATATCAGCTAGCTGACATCTAGATCCAACCCTGTATATATCAGCTAGCTGACATCTAGATCCAACCCTGTATATATCAGCTAGCTGACATCTAGATCCAACCCTGTATATATCAGCTAGCTGACATCTAGATCCAACCCTGTATATATCAGCTAGCTAACATCTAGATCCAACCCTGTATATATCAGCTAGCTGACATCTAGATCCAACCCTGTATATATCAGCTAGCTGACATCTAGATCCAACCCTGTATATATCAGCTAGCTGACATCTAGATCCAACCCTGTATATATCAGCTAGCTGACATCTAGATCCAACCCTGTATATATCAGCTAGCTGACATCTAGATCCAACCCTGTATATATCAGCTAGCTGACATCTAGATCCAACCCTGTATATATCAGCTAGCTGACATCTAGATCCAACCCTGTATATATCAGCTAGCTAACATCTAGATCCAACCCTGTATATATCAGCTAGCTGACATCTAGATCCAACCCTGTATATATCAGCTAGCTGACATCTAGATCCAACCCTGTATATATCAGCTAGCTGACATCTAGATCCAACCCTGTATATATCAGCTAGCTGACATCTAGATCCAACCCTGTATATATCAGCTAGCTGACATCTAGATCCAACCCTGTATATATCAGCTAGCTGACATCTAGATCCAACCCTGTATATATCAGCTAGCTGACATCTAGATCCAACCCTGTATATATCAGCTAGCTGACATCTAGATCCAACCCTGATCCAACCCTGTATATATCAGCTAGCTAACATCTAGATCCAACCCTGTATATATCAGCCAGCTGACATCTAGATCCAACCCTGATCCAACCCTGTATATATCAGCTAGCTAACATCTAGATCCAACCCTGTATATATCAGCTAGCTGACATCTAGATCCAACCCTGTATATATCAGCTAGCTGACATCTAGATCCAACCCTGTATATATCAGCTAGCTGACATCTAGATCCAACCCTGTATATATCAGCTAGCTGACATCTAGATCCAACCCTGTATATATCAGCTAGCTAACATCTAGATCCAACCCTGTATATATCAGCTAGCTGACATCTAGATCCAACCCTGTATATATCAGCTAGCTGACATCTAGATCCAACCCTGTATATATCAGCTAGCTAACATCTAGATCCAACCCTGTATATATCAGCTAGCTAACATCTAGATCCAACCCTGTATATATCAGCTAGCTGACATCTAGATCCAACCCTGTATATATCAGCTAGCTAACATCTAGATCCAACCCTGTATATATCAGCTAGCTGACATCTAGATCCAACCCTGTATATATCAGCTAGCTGACATCTAGATCCAACCCTGATCCAACCCTGTATATATCAGCTAGCTGACATCTAGATCCAACCCTGTATATATCAGCTAGCTAACATCTAGATCCAACCCTGTATATATCAGCTAGCTGACATCTAGATCCAACCCTGATCCAACCCTGTATATATCAGCTAGCTGACATCTAGATCCAACCCTGTATATATCAGCTAGCTGACATCTAGATCCAACCCTGTATATATCAGCTAGCTGACATCTAGATCAAACCCTGTATATATCAGCTAGCTGACATCTAGATCCAACCCTGTATATATCAGCTAGCTGACATCTAGATCCAACCCTGTATATATCAGCTAGCTGACATCTAGATCCAACCCTGTATATATCAGCTAGCTGACATCTAGATCCAACCCTGTATATATCAGCTAGCTGACATCTAGATCCAACCCTGTATATATCAGCTAGCTGACATCTAGATCCAACCCTGTATATATCAGCTAGCTGACATCTAGATCCAACCCTGTATATATCAGCTAGCTGACATCTAGATCCAACCCCTGTATATATCAGCTAGCTGACATCTAGATCCAACCCTGTATATATCAGCTAGCTGACATCTAGATCCAACCCTGTATATATCAGCTAGCTGACATCTAGATCCAACCCTGTATATATCAGCTAGCTGACATCTAGATCCAACCCTGTATATATCAGCTAGCTGACATCTAGATCCAACCCTGTATATATCAGCTAGCTGACATCTAGATCCAACCCTGTATATATCAGCTAGCTGACATCTAGATCCAACCCTGTATATATCAGCTAGCTGACATCTAGATCCAACCCTGTATATATCAGCTAGCTGACATCTAGATCCAACCCTGTATATATCAGCTAGCTGACATCTAGATCCAACCCTGTATATATCAGCTAGCTGACATCTAGATCCAACCCTGTATATATCAGCTAGCTGACATCTAGATCCAACCCTGTATATATCAGCTAGCTGACATCTAGATCCAACCCTGATCCAACCCTGTATATATCAGCTAGCTAACATCTAGATCCAACCCTGTATATATCAGCTAGCTGACATCTAGATCCAACCCTGATCCAACCCTGTATATATCAGCTAGCTAACATCTAGATCCAACCCTGTATATATCAGCTAGCTGACATCTAGATCCAACCCTGTATATATCAGCTAGCTGACATCTAGATCCAACCCTGTATATATCAGCTAGCTGACATCTAGATCCAACCCTGTATATATCAGCTAGCTGACATCTAGATCCAACCCTGTATATATCAGCTAGCTGACATCTAGATCCAACCCTGTATATATCAGCTAGCTGACATCTAGATCCAACCCTGTATATATCAGCTAGCTGACATCTAGATCCAACCCTGTATATATCAGCTAGCTGACATCTAGATCCAACCCTGTATATATCAGCTAGCTGACATCTAGATCCAACCCTGTATATATCAGCTAGCTGACATCTAGATCCAACCCTGTATATATCAGCTAGCTGACATCTAGATCCAACCCTGTATATATCAGCTAGCTGACATCTAGATCCAACCCTGTATATATCAGCTAGCTGACATCTAGATCCAACCCTGTATATATCAGCTAGCTGACATCTAGATCCAACCCTGTATATATCAGCTAGCTGACATCTAGATCCAACCCTGTATATATCAGCTAGCTGACATCTAGATCCAACCCTGTATATATCAGCTAGCTAACATCTAGATCCAACCCTGTATATATCAGCTAGCTGACATCTAGATCCAACCCTGTATATATCAGCTAGCTAACATCTAGATCCAACCCTGTATATATCAGCTAGCTAACATCTAGATCCAACCCTGTATATATCAGCTAGCTAACATCTAGATCCAACCCTGTATATATCAGCTAGCTGACATCTAGATCCAACCCTGTATATATCAGCTAGCTGACATCTAGATCCAACCCTGTATATATCAGCTAGCTGACATCTAGATCCAACCCTGTATATATCAGCTAGCTGACATCTAGATCCAACCCTGTATATATCAGCTAGCTGACATCTAGATCCAACCCTGTATATATCAGCTAGCTGACATCTAGATCCAACCCTGTATATATCAGCTAGCTGACATCTAGATCCAACCCTGTATATATCAGCTAGCTGACATCTAGATCCAACCCTGTATATATCAGCTAGCTGACATCTAGATCCAACCCTGTATATATCAGCTAGCTGACATCTAGATCCAACCCTGTATATATCAGCTAGCTGACATCTAGATCCAACCCTGTATATATCAGCTAGCTGACATCTAGATCCAACCCTGTATATATCAGCTAGCTGACATCTAGATCCAACCCTGTATATACAGCTAGCTGACATCTAGATCCAACCCTGTATATATCAGCTAGCTAACATCTAGATCCAACCCTGTATATATCAGCTAGCTGACATCTAGATCCAACCTCCTGTATATATCAGCTAGCTGACATCTAGATCCAACCCTGTATATATCAGCTAGCTGACATCTAGATCCAACCCTGATCCAACCCTGTATATATCAGCTAGCTGACATCTAGATCCAACCCTGTATATATCAGCTAGCTGACATCTAGATCCAACCCTGTATATATCAGCTAGCTGACATCTAGATCCAACCCTGTATATATCAGCTAGCTGACATCTAGATCCAACCCTGTATATATCAGCTAGCTGACATCTAGATCCAACCCTGATCCACCCTGTATATATCAGCTAGCTGACATCTAGATCCAACCCTGTATATATCAGCTAGCTGACATCTAGATCCAACCCTGTATATATCAGCTAGCTGACATCTAGATCCAACCCTGTATATATCAGCTAGCTGACATCTAGATCCAACCCTGTATATATCAGCTAGCTGACATCTAGATCCAACCCTGTATATATCAGCTAGCTGACATCTAGATCCAACCCTGTATATATCAGCTAGCTGACATCTAGATCCAACCCTGTATATATCAGCTAGCTGACATCTAGATCCAACCCTGTATATATCAGCTAGCTGACATCTAGATCCAACCCTGTATATATCAGCTAGCTGACATCTAGATCCAACCCTGTATATATCAGCTAGCTGACATCTAGATCCAACCCTGTATATATCAGCTAGCTGACATCTAGATCCAACCCTTCCAACCTGTATATATCAGCTAGCTGACATCTAGATCCAACCCTGTATATATCAGCTAGCTGACATCTAGATCCAACCCTGTATATATCAGCTAGCTGACATCTAGATCCAACCCTGTATATCAGCTAGCTGACATCTAGATCCAACCCTGTATATATCAGCTAGCTGACATCTAGATCCAACCCCTGATCCAACCCTGTATATATCAGCTAGCTGACATCTAGATCCAACCCTGTATATATCAGCTAGCTGACATCTAGATCCAACCCTGTATATATCAGCTAGCTGACATCTAGATCCAACCCTGTATATATCAGCTAGCTGACATCTAGATCCAACCCTGTATATATCAGCTAGCTGACATCTAGATCCAACCCTGTATATATCAGCTAGCTGACATCTAGATCCAACCCTGTATATATCAGCTAGCTGACATCTAGATCCAACCCTGTATATATCAGCTAGCTGACATCTAGATCCAACCCTGTATATATCAGCTAGCTGACATCTAGATCCAACCCTGTATATATCAGCTAGCTGACA
Organism: Coregonus clupeaformis; assembly: GCF_020615455.1. NCBI lineage: Eukaryota > Metazoa > Chordata > Actinopteri > Salmoniformes > Salmonidae > Coregonus > Coregonus clupeaformis. Next base: position 59,224,204 of record NC_059211.1, on the reverse strand, counting down.
TCTAGATCCAACCCTGTATATATCAGCTAGCTGACATCTAGATCCAACCCTGTATATATCAGCTAGCTGACATCTAGATCCAACCCTGTATATATCAGCTAGCTGACATCTAGATCCAACCCTGTATATATCAGCTAGCTGACATCTAGATCCAACCCTGTATATATCAGCTAGCTGACATCTAGATCCAACCCTGTATATATCAGCTAGCTGACATCTAGATCCAACCCTGTATATATCAGCTAGCTGACATCTAGATCCAACCCTGTATATATCAGCTAGCTAACATCTAGATCCAACCCTGTATATATCAGCTAGCTGACATCTAGATCCAACCCTGATCCAACCCTGTATATATCAGCTAGCTGACATCTAGATCCAACCCTGTATATATCAGCTAGCTGACATCTAGATCCAACCCTGTATATATCAGCTAGCTGACATCTAGATCCAACCCTGTATATATCAGCTAGCTAACATCTAGATCCAACCCTGTATATATCAGCTAGCTGACATCTAGATCCAACCCTGATCCAACCCTGTATATATCAGCTAGCTGACATCTAGATCCAACCCTGTATATATCAGCTAGCTGACATCTAGATCCAACCCCTGTATATATCAGCTAGCTGACATCTAGATCCAACCCTGTATATATCAGCTAGCTGACATCTAGATCCAACCCTGTATATATCAGCTAGCTGACATCTAGATCCAACCCTGTATATATCAGCTAGCTGACATCTAGATCCAACCCTGTATATATCAGCTAGCTGACATCTAGATCCAACCCTGTATATATCAGCTAGCTGACATCTAGATCCAACCCTGTATATATCAGCTAGCTGACATCTAGATCCAACCCTGTATATATCAGCTAGCTGACATCTAGATCCAACCCTGTATATATCAGCTAGCTGACATCTAGATCCAACCCTGTATATATCAGCTAGCTGACATCTAGATCCAACCCTGTATATATCAGCTAGCTGACATCTAGATCCAACCCTGTATATATCAGCTAGCTGACATCTAGATCCAACCCTGTATATATCAGCTAGCTAACATCTAGATCCAACCCTGTATATATCAGCTAGCTGACATCTAGATCCAACCTGATCCAACCCTGTATATATCAGCTAGCTGACATCTAGATCCAACCCTGTATATATCAGCTAGCTGACATCTAGATCCAACCCTGTATATATCAGCTAGCTGACATCTAGATCCAACCCTGTATATATCAGCTAGCTAACATCTAGATCCAACCCTGTATATATCAGCTAGCTGACATCTAGATCCAACCCTGATCCAACCCTGTATATATCAGCTAGCTGACATCTAGATCCAACCCTGTATATATCAGCTAGCTGACATCTAGATCCAACCCTGTATATATCAGCTAGCTGACATCTAGATCCAACCCTGTATATATCAGCTAGCTAACATCTAGATCCAACCCTGTATATATCAGCTAGCTGACATCTAGATCCAACCCTGTATATATCAGCTAGCTGACATCTAGATCCAACCCTGTATATATCAGCTAGCTGACATCTAGATCCAACCCTGTATATATCAGCTAGCTAACATCTAGATCCAACCCTGTATATATCAGCTAGCTGACATCTAGATCCAACCCTGATCCAACCCTGTATATATCAGCTAGCTGACATCTAGATCCAACCCTGTATATATCAGCTAGCTGACATCTAGATCCAACCCTGTATATATCAGCTAGCTGACATCTAGATCCAACCCTGTATATATCAGCTAGCTAACATCTAGATCCAACCCTGTATATATCAGCTAGCTGACATCTAGATCCAACCCTGTATATATCAGCTAGCTGACATCTAGATCCAACCCTGTATATATCAGCTAGCTGACATCTAGATCCAACCCTGTATATATCAGCTAGCTGACATCTAGATCCAACCCTGTATATATCAGCTAGCTGACATCTAGATCCAACCCTGTATATATCAGTGCTTTCAGAAAGTATTCATACTCCTTGACTTATTCCACATTTTGTTGTTTTGCCTGAATTTAAAATGGATGAAATGTAGATGTTTTGTGTCACTGGCCTACACACAATACCCCATAATGTCGAAGTGGAATTATGTTTTTAGCCTAAATAAGTTCAGGAGTAAAAATGTGCTTAACAAATCACATAATAAGTTGTATGGACTCAACACTGTGTACAATAGGGTAGCCTACACATACAATTATCTGTAAGGTCCCTCAGTGGAACAGTGAATTTCAAACACAGATTCAACCACAGAGACCAGGGAGGTTTTCCAATGCTTCGCAAAGAAGGGCACCTATTGATAGAAGGGTAAAAAAAACTGACATTGAATATCCCTTTGAGCATGGTGAAGTTACTAATTACACTTTGGATGGTGTCAGTCACTACAAAGATACAGGCATCTTTCCTAACTCAGCTGCAGGAGAGGAAGGAAACTGCTCAGGGATTTCTCCATGAGGCCAATGGTGACTTCAAAACAGTTAGAGTTTAATGGCTGTGATAGGAGAAAACTGAGGATGGATCAACAACATTGTAGTTACTCCACAATACTAACCTAAATGACAGAGTGAAAAGAAGGAAGCCTGTACAGAATACAAATATTCCAAAACATGCATCCTGTTTGCAATAAGGCAGTAAAGTAAAACAGCCAAAAATGTAGCTAAGAAATTCACTTTATGTCCTGAATACAAAGTGTTATGTTTGGGGCAAATCCAACATCACTGAGTACCACTCTTCATATTTCCAAGCATGGTGGTGGCTGCATCATGTTATGGTTCAGTCTGCTTTCCAACAGACACTGGGAGATGAATTCACCTTTCAGCAGGACAATAACCTAAAACACAAGGCCAAATATACACTGGAGTTGCTTACCAAGAAGACAGTGAATGTTCCTGAGTGGCCGAGTTAGTTTTGACTTAAATCTACTTGAAAATGTATGGCAAGACCTGAAAATGGTTGTCTAGCAACGATCAACAAACAATTTGACAGTGAAGAATTTTGAAAATACAAATGTGCAAATATTCAATCCAGAATATATTATTAAATATTATTAATATTATTTCACAATCCATGTGTGCAAAACTCTTAAAGAGACATACCCAGAAAGACTCACAGCTGTAATCGCTGCCAAAGGCGATTCTAACATGTATTGACTCAGGGGTGTGAATACTTATGTAAATGAGACATTTCTGTATTTCATTTTCAATAAATGTCTAAAAACATGTTTTTGCTTTGTCATTGATGTCATTTTGAATTCAGGCTGTAACACAACAACATGTGGAATACGTCCAGGGTGTGGATACTTTCAGAAGGCCCTGTAGCTCTACCTAATTGATAGTTTTAGTAGTCGGTAATAAGCGGTCCTGAAAGGATGCCTAATGTACTTGTAATAACTAGTCAAATGACTCTGCAGCATACTATCTCAAAGACAGGACAGTATGGGGAGCACAGAGATAACGTTAGAGGGTTGGCTGCCTGCTACTGCCTGAGCAGAGATTAGATGACGACTTCAAGGAATGGAAAACAAAGTCCTCCAAAAAAATAAATATATATATATACACACATATACATACACACACAACTGAAATATGGTATTATTTAATAGTAATTTCCTATTTTTCTACTGATGTCTACCAATGTGGACCTGGTAGAGACAATTGAATGTTCACTATTTTTGGCTTTGGAATTTCCATTAAAAAGCTCAGAAAATCCTTTTAATGTCATTATTTTGTAATAACCGAACCGACCTCAAAAAGCACTAATGGCAAGTCTACAGTACAGGACTATAATCAGGACAGGAGAGAACAGGAGCCACCCGGCTGGGCTGGTCCAGGCAAGGACTCCCACCTCCAAGTGCTTAATGCGTATCTCCTGCAGCCAGACATACACCACCATGCTGCCACACCCAGCCAGACATACACCACCATGCTGCCACACCCAGCCAGACATACACCACCATGCTGCCACACCCAGCCAGACATACACCACCATGCTGCCACACCCAGCCAGACATACACCACCATGCTGCCACACCCAGCCAGACATACACCACCATGCTGCCACACCCAGCCAGACATACACCACCATGCTGCCACACCCAGCCAGACATACACCACCATGCTGCCACACCCAGCCAGACATACACCACCATGCTGCCACACCCAGCCAGACATACACCACCATGCTGCCACACCCAGCCAGACATACACCACCATGCTGCCACACCCAGCCAGACATACACCACCATGCTGCCACACCCAGCCAGACATACACCACCATGCTGCCACACCCAGCCAGACATACACCACCATGCTGCCACACCCAGCCAGACATACACCACCATGCTGCCACACCCAGCCAGACATACACCACCATGCTGCCACACCCAGCCAGACATACACCACCATGCTGCCACACCCATGGAGGGTAAACAGAAACAGAAGCCGAAAGAGAGGCCGACATTTTGTATTTGTATTTATTATGGATCCCCATTAGTTCCTGCCAAGGCAGCAGCTACTCTTCCTGGGTTTATTATGGATCCCCATTAGTTCCTGCCAAGGCAGCAGCTACTCTTCCTGGGGTTTATTATGGATCCCCATTAGTTCCTGCCAAGGCAGCAGCTACTCTTCCTGGGGTTTATTATGGATCCCCATTAGTTCCTGCCAAGGCAGCAGCTACTCTTCCTGGGGTTTATTATGGATCCCCATTAGTTCCTGCCAAGGCAGCAGCTACTCTTCCTGGGGTTTATTATGGATCCCCATTAGTTCCTGCCAAGGCAGCAGCTACTCTTCCTGGGGTTTATTATGGATCAATAATGTCAAAAGCTGCACTGAAGTCTAACAAAACAGATTATGTTCGATAATGTCAAAAGCTGAAGTCTAACAAAACAGCTCCAACAATCTTATTATCATCAACTTCTTTCAGCCAATCATCAGTCATGTCATGTCAATTTCAGCCAATCATCAGTCATGTTGAGTGCCCTTCCCTATAAGCTTGCTGAAAGTCAGTTGATCATTTGTTTACCGTGAAATGGCATTGTATCTGGTCAAACACTAAGGGTTGGTAGCATGCTGATTGGTCGGCTGTTTGAGCCAGTAAAGGGTGCTTTGATATTCTTGGGTAGCAGAATGACTTTGGCGTCCCTCCAGGCTTGAGGGCACACACTTTCCTGGAGGCTTAGATTGAAGATATGGCAAATAGGAGTGGCAATATTGTCTGCTATTATCCTCAGTAATTGTCCATCCAAGTTGTCAGACCCAAGTGGCTTGTCATTGTTGATAGACAACCATTTTTTCACCTCTTCCACACTCACTTTACGGAATTCAAAATTACAATTCTTGTCTTTCATAATTTGGTCAGTTATGCATGGACGTGGAGGCTTAGAAGTTGTTGTTGGCATGTCATGCCTAAGTTTGATAATACTCCAATGAAAAAATAATTAAAGTAGTTGGCAATATCAGCGGGTTTTGTGATGAAAGAGCCATCTGATTCAATGAATGATGATGAGTTTGCCTTTTTGCCCAAAATGTTATTTAAGGTGCTCCAAAGCTTTTTACTATCATACTTTATATAATTTATGTTTGTTTCTTAGTACAGTTTTCTTCTTTTTGTTTAGTTTAGTTACATGGCAAACATTTACAGTATGTTTGCCGATCAGCTGTGCAGCCAGACTTGTTTGCCATTCCTTTTGCCTCGTCCCTTTCTGTTGATGTTATCTGTTACTAGCAAGTTATCAATTTCATGAACCTTGTTTCTTAGGCTGCATATTAGGCTGAAATTAGCCAACTACCTCACCCCCATATTGTTATTTATTTTGCTAATTTGCACCCCAGTATCTCTATTTGCACATCATCTTCTGCACATCTATCATTCCAGTGTTAATACTAAATTGTAACTATTTTGCACTATGGCCTATTTATTGCCTTACCTCCATAACTTACTACATTCGCACACACTGTATATAGATTTTCTATTGTGTTATTGACTGTACGTTTTGTTTATTCCATATGTAACTCTGTGTTGTTGTTTTTAATCGCACTGCTTTGCTTTATCGTGGCCAGGTCGCAGTTGTAAATGAGAACTTGTTCTCAACTGGCTTACCTGGTTAAATAAAGGTGAAATAAAAATAAATAAAATAATGTGGGGTTGGGGGATAGGACCACCCAGCATAGCAACGGGCTGGGGTTGGGGGGGTAGGACTACCCAGCATAGCAACGGGCTGGGGTTGGGGGATAGGACTACCCAGCATAGCAACGGGCTGGGGGGTAGGACTACCCAGCATAGCAACGGGCTGGGGTTGGAGGGGTACCTAGAGTAAACACTGCCCTATGGTCTGTCCAGTCATTTGATGGTCTGTCCAGTCATTTGATGGTCTGTCCGGTTATTTGATGGTCTGTCCAGTCATTTGATGGTCTGTCCAGTCATTTGATGGTCAGTCCAGTCATTTGATGGTCTGTCCAGTCATTTGATGGTCTGTCCAGTCATTTGATGGTCTGTCCAGTCATTTGATGGTCTGTCCGGTCATTTGATGGTCTGTCCAGTCATTTGATGGTCTGTCCAGTCATTTGATGGTCAGTCCAGTCATTTGATGGTCTGTCCGGTCATTTGATGGTCTGTCCAGTCATTTGATGGTCTGTCCAGTCATTTGATGGTCTGTCCGGTCATTTGATGGTCTGTCCAGTCATTTGATGGTCTGTCCAGTCATTTGATGGTCTGTCCAGTCATTTGATGGTCTGTCCGGTCATTTGATGGTCTGTCCAGTCATTTGATGGTCTGTCCAGTCATTTGATGGTCAGTCCAGTCATTTGATGGTCTGTCCGGTTATTTGATGGTCTGTCCGGTTATTTGATGGTCTGTCCAGTCATTTGATGGTCTGTCCGGTTATTTGATAGTTAGTCCAGTCACACCTCGCATGCCAGGAGAGGCACACTCAAACCACACCAGCAGAAGGCCAGTCTGACTTGATATATAGGGGACAGCCAGGTGGGGAAAGGGTCACTATTCCAATATCTCAGTCAATATCTTTGTGACCGACCGCCTTGATTCAGTCTTATGTAGCCACATTTGAAATGGTGTTGTTTTACATTGGATAAAAGCAGAGACACATAGCTATAAAATGGTATATCATACACTGCATTTAAGGGAACAATGGGAAAGTAATTCTGCTTTGAAAGTTGATAAACTTGTACTCTCACTTTTGAGAAAATGGCCTTTGAATGTTTTGGCACCCATTAAGCATTGTCCACACCCTCTTAAGCTTTAGCCCCACCCATCTCGTTTCGCTCTCGGAGCGTACACTTGACACTCTGGCTGATGAGTAGGGTTGAGCCGAGCGTTCTGACCTCACAACGGCAGTCAAGCACCCAAGCTAACTGGCTAACATTGGCTAGCTTGCTAGCTACTTCCAGACACAAAATTGGGATTATGGTTAATTGTTTGCCTCTGGAGAACATGGAAACAGCCTAACCAGCTCTGCTGGGAGGGTGTTCTCTCATTTAATAAGAGAACACCCCACTGACCATTGTACTCGCCCTAGCAGAGCATTTTAGGCTGTTTTTATGTTATCCAGAGCGTTGGTGACTGTAACTGTGCTGCTGGCAACAATTTAATTAAGTTTTTTTGCCGACGTTTACTGACACCGGCCATATTCAACGGGTGTTGTGCGTTCGTAAATTCACCAGTTATTCTGCGCTCTGGCATACTCAGACTGAATTTACGAATGCACCCGAAATGGTTACCTGCATAGTGGAGTATTTTGTTAAGACAAGTAGCTAGCTAGCTAGGTAAACAATGAACCATAATCTCAACTCATGACGTTACTACCCTGCATGAATCGTCAGGTAGCTAACATTAGGCTCTAACTAGCCAAGCAAATGGCTCTGAAATATGAATAATAAGATCATACAAGTAACGTTAGTTAGCGAGCCAGCCAGCTATCGTTAGCTAGCTAGCTAACAGTACACTTTAACTTGAAATGAAACCACTTAGTCAAAATTAGAAACTTGTAATATCTGAAAATGTAGCTAGCTAGACTATCTTACCCGTATACATCATGCATGATGGACACGTCTCCCTCTCTGTCACGGATGCCATGGTTGCCCTTAGTTTGAAGATGTAATCCGGAGACAGCTGTTTTCTCCATCTCTTTAGCTATCATACTCTAATTCCACTCATGTCAAAACTCGACATTTAGAAATGGAGAGTCCAACACAGCACTGCATTTTAACATTACACCTCTGGCCTTGTTTACAAAACTAAAAGCAGCTGCAATGTCTGACATCGGAACTGCTATTAGCAAGAGATCCATTATTTAAAACCATGAATCAGACACAAACAGCAGCCTACAAGCAGTAAGTAGGTTGTAGACTCAAGTGAAGTCAAGTCATAATTTACTTATTGTTGTTTACTCCTAATCAGCTCTGTCCAGGTGTTTACTAAACAGATCCCACCCACCTGGCTGCCGCCCCCAGTCCCACGTCTCGATGATGGAGTGATGGACAGACGTCGACACGTCTTCCTCTTCCTTCTTCTCTTTGTCGTTGGATTCATCCTTCTTCTGAGCACCGAAGCAATCAGTGCAGTCTTCTGAAGGGAGAGGACAGACATTCACAGCATTACAGAACCATCACCTTTATCTCCTCGCATCCTAGCATCCTAGCTCCTAGACAAACAGTACATCCAGGGTTCTCCCCTGGCTTCTTTAACAAGGTGGTGCTGATGAGTGATGTGATGGGGAGGCCCGGAGGGGGGGGCTTTGGAGTCAGAGATTTGTTGTTATTTTTTAAACATATGTAACTGCCATTTCCTGCAATCAAGAGCCTTAAATGATAACAAATAAAGCAGCAAACACAGTGATTTAGTGCAAATGAATTATTTAATTTCATTAATATTTTTCACAGTATTTTTCCTAGAATGATACTAGTAATTTCATTTTTCAACAGAACAGGGACCACAGGTATGACGGCAAGATCACAGTGTGTTCACATATTGTGCGCATGCGGGGGGGGGTCAGGTGTGAGCGTTTTGCCACAGTTTTTTCAGGTTTTCGCTGTCAGAATCTAACTTTTTTCCATTGAAAAACAACCAAATTGAATGTTTTAAAAGTACACAACAATGCTAAAACCACATCAGGAGACCACTTTTGAGGACTGGGAAACATCTAAAGACATGTTTATTTTTTAGTGTAGTTACCCTTTAATTCAAGTGCCCGTGCATCTAGGTAGCTGTGTTTCTGTAGCACACACGTGATGGAGTTTGCAAAACTAATGGCCACTGGATTGATCGAAATAATCATGATATCATTCTGCCAGGTAGGCATAGGCTACTTTGTCGCTAGTTAACATTTTATTGGGAAGGTTTCTGGGAAAGTTAGTCCGGTTATCATTACAGCGCTTTATTGATTCCTGTTCCATATTTTTGGTGTGCGCCGCTGCTAAATGAATGCAGGGGAAACACTGACGAAGCCCTTCTCATGGTTAGTTTAACTAAAGCCAGATACTCTATCAACTAGGAGTTGAGGAATAAATAATACTAGAATGGAAAGCTGGGATCAAATCCTCCCATCAAACCTGTGTTTTTCCTGCAGTTGCATTTAGAATTGTTGCTTAATGACTGGGCTTATCAGAACACGTTTCTCTTCACGCATCAACCAGCTGTTGGATGAGTTGCGCGCTCTCACTGCCGGACAGGTGATATTCTGGTAAACCTAGGCTATTTGTGCATGCGATAAATAAACGACATAGCGAAATACAGACTACATAATTACTGGAGCACATCGGCCACTATGGCAACTCAATAACCTGGACATCCCAGGCCTGGTTGGCGAATATCAGCTGATACCACGGCTCGCTGGGACAAAGATCCATATCCCCTTGTAGCATAAGTTTCTTTATTTTGATCATATGGAACGACATGAAACATTGCACAATTATAATATACAGTACCAGTCAAAAGTTTGGACACACCTATTCATTCCAGGGTTTTTCTTTAATTTTTGTATTTTCCACATTGTAGAATAATAATAAAGACATCAAAACTATGAAATAACACATATGGAATCATGTAGTAACCAAAAAAGTGTTAAACAAATCAAAATATTTTATATTTGAGATTCTTCAAATAGCCACCCTTTGCCTTGATGACAGCTTTGCAGAGTTCAAGTAACAGACACATCTCAACATCAACTGTTCAGAGGAGACTGCGTGAATCAGGCCTTCATGGTCGAATTGCTGCAAAGAAACCACTACTAAAGGACTCCAATAAGAAGAAGAGACCTGCTTGGGCCAAGAAACACGAGCAATGGACATTAGACCGGTGGAAATCTGTCCTTTGGTCTGGAGTCCAAATTTGAGATTTTTGGTTCCAACCGCCGTGTCTTTGTGAGACGCAGAGTAGATGAATGGATGATCTCCGCATGTGTGGTTCCCACCGTGAAGCATGGAGGAGGTGGTGTGATGGTTTGGGGGTGCTTTGCTGGTGACACTGTCTGTGATATATTTAGAATTCAAGGCACACTTAACCAGCATGGCTACCACAGCATTCTGCAGCGATACGCCATCCCATCTGGTTTGGGCTTAGTGGGACTATCATTTGTTTTTCAACAGGACATTGACCCAACACACCTCCAGGCTGTGTAAGGGCTATTTGACCAAGGAGAGTGATAGAATCCTGCATCAGATGACCTGGCCTCCACAATCACCCGACCTCAACCCAATTGAGATGGTTTGGGATGAGTTGGACCGCAGAGTGAAGGAAAAGCAGCCAACAAGTGCTCAGCATATGTGGGAACTCCTTCAAGACTGCTGGAAAAGCATTCCAGGTGAAGCTGGTTGAGAGAATGCCAAGAGTGTGCAAAGCTGTCATCAAGGCAAAGGGTGCCTACTTTGAAGAATCTCAAATATAAAATATATTTAGATTTGTTTAACACTTTTCTGGTTGTGTTATTTCATAGTTTTGATATCTTCACTATTATTCAACAATGTAGAAAATATTAAAAATAAAGAAAATCCTTGAATGAGTAGGTGTGTCCAAACCTTTGACTGGTACAGTATATTAGAAACGCATGGCATTTTCAGGCTTGTAGTTTTTCACAGTGGAAGGTGATTGCTCTGAAAGGTTTACATAGTCAAAAAGATGGTGCAGCCCCCCTCTTACATTCCTGGGGGAGAACCCTGAAAATCTTAACACTCAAAAAAAAAATACTAATATATTTAAAGGTTCAGGGGTATTGTAGTCATGAAAAGGTACAGGGTAGATGGGTATTGTAGTTTCTACCTGGGTGAGCCGATTCTTCTCCATTGAAGGTGATCTCTTCATCCTTCACCATCTCATTCCACATCTCACTCAGCCCCTCTGGAGAGAACACTCGCTGCCATAGGAAAAGACATCAATTTAGGGTTTATACCAAGCCTTACACAACATACACAGTCAGAACAACAACCAGGAAGGGCGTCCTGGTCTAGTCTAGTGCACTATATAGAGAATAAGGTGGCAGTAGTATTCTTGTATTTTACTGAAGCAAGAGGCCAACATGGAGCGGGTTTATTCTTGGACAGATCGATAAAGCCTCTTGTTCTTAAAGAACAAGATTTGGACCATGTCAATATCCCAAATATATTAAAGGCTACAGCAGGTTCACCAACAGTCTGTCAAACATCCGGTTTGAAAATACTAGAAGTTACTGAATTAACAGTGTGCCATAACAATTCTGGAATACTGCGCAATCAAATGATCCTCTGACAGACTTACAGCACAGTTTGATGTGCCTGCTTGAGAGTCTATTTGTCAATGAGTGTAGAAATCTAGGCTTCCCCTACTCACATTGCTTCATAAAAGTAATCCAATAACTATTGACTAAATGGACAAACAGCCAAAACAGGCTTTCAAAGAGTCAGGTTTCACTGTCAATAACATGGCATGCTAACATCCAAGCCATGTGTAGGACAGGGAGGAGCGTGCCAAATGGCACCCTATTCCCTATATAGTGCACTACTTCTGATCAGAGCCCTATAGGCCTACATACGAAGGGTAATATAAGGCTGCCATTTGGGAAGCAACCTCGGACATCATTGAGAGCTGCCTGTCTAATTATGGCAACAAGCATTTAGGAAAATACTTATGCAACACTAGCTCGAATGTCTTGAAGAAAAACAAACACATAAACACACACATCACATTGCATCACTTCACACCGTCAGCTTGAAAGTTTAAAGGGATACCTCTGGATTTTGTCAATGAGGCCATTTAGCCAACTCTGCTAGCAGATACCCATAGCCAACTCTGCTAGCAGATACCCATAGCCAACTCTGCTAGCAGATACCCATAGACTTCCAGTCATTGCTCTAACGTTCATCTGACTCTGGGTCAGTAGATAAAGGGCTCCATCTGACTCTGGGTCAGTAGATAAAGGGCTCCATCTGACTCTGGGTCAGTAGATAAAGGGCTCCATCTGACTCTGGGTCAGTAGATAAAGGGCTCCATCTGACTCTGGGTCAGTAGATAAAGGGCTCCATCTGACTCTGGGTCAGTAGATAAAGGGCTCCATCTGACTCTGGGTCAGTAGATAAAGGGCTCCATCTGACTCTGGGTCAGTAGATAAAGGGCTCCATCTGACTCTGGGTCAGTAGATAAAGGGCTCCATCTGACTCTGGGTCAGTAGATAAAGGGCTCCATCTGACTCTGGGTCAGTAGATAAAGGGCTCCATCTGACTCTGGGTCAGTAGATAAAGGGCTCCATCTGACTCTGGGTCAGTAGATAAAGGGCTCCATCTGACTCTGGGTCAGTAGATAAAGGGCTCCATCTGACTCTGGGTCAGTAGATAAAGGGCTTCATCTGACTCTGGGCCAGTAGATAAAGGGCATCATTGCCAAAACCCCAAAGTATCCATTTAAACTGCAGTGGACCCAATACTGGAGTATCCCTTTAAACTGCAGTGGACCCAATACTGGAGTTCTGCACCTTGCTTCGATCAAAACCAGCATGAACCTAGCTAACATGCTGGCAAACACGGTAAGACCACCACATTACTGATTTGATTTGAATCAATGTCATCATTTATCTTTAACATATTGGAAATAGAACAGAATGGTTGAGAAAGAGCAATTCATCATTACCACAACCGGGTTAACTGAAGCTAATCTTCCATCCGAGATCATAGGCCCAGTCAGTCTCAGTTGATTACTCCAAAATACAGAAGAGAACTGAAACTGTACATAATAAACCTCAGCAAGACTAATCAGCTGTTTGTGTGGGGGCCTACACACCCAGTAGCTTTATAGGAGGAGAGGGGTTGGCGACCCATGCAGGGTGTTCATCTCTAGGCAAGCACACCATTTACATTTACATTTAAGTCATTTAGCAGACGCTCTTATCCAGAGCCACTTACAGGAGCTCAATTAGGGTTAAGTGCCTTGCTCAAGGGCACATCGACGGATTTTTCACCTAGTCGGCTCGGGGATTAGAACCAGCGACCTTTCGGTTACTGGCACAACGCTCTTAACCACTAAGCTACCTGCACATCTACCTCCATGTTCAAGGCTTTAAAATAATGTTGTGTCAACATGGTGTTTGTAAGAACTAAAATTATCATCACTGTTTCATTGTACAATAGGCCTACTTTCCAGCCAAGAGTTTTCATGGCAGTGAAGTGGGCAGTGGTCTTACCTGCAGGTCGATCTTCAGCCATTTGTCATGGAACCTCAGTTGGGCATCTAGGGTAAAATACGGAGTAGGCATATTTCCGTTTTCTCTCCTGGCTGCAAACGCACCGAGCCCTATGAAGAGAACAAATAATTAAAACAAAAATCTGAATAGGGCCTCAGTACATCAGCAGCTAGCTATCTGTGACATTTAAAGCCTGTTTCCTAGGTGACGATGCTCAGCTAGCTAACATGTTAGCAAGCTAGCTATGTTTGTAACAAGGGCAGGACTATTTTTAACAATTAAAATCATTATTTTGTGGGGGCCAATGTTAGTAAACTGTTGCATAATGCCAGCAACATAGAGAAGCGATATCTGGGTTAACGAAATGGCGTAACTAGCTGGCGAGCTAGGTAGCTGATGAAGCTAGCACGCAATGTGGTTAGCCGTTTGTCTAGCCCAAAGGCCAACAGATGCCGATATTGAGTCGTTTCATCTTATTATCGTGGCTGTGTTCGTGTCCCTGAAGCGATTGTAACTTCTTTAGGGAAACAGCCCTAAAATGTTGTAAACAAAACATCATGTTGTCCTATTTTCCAAGCTAAAGCACACAATAGTTTACATACAGCAGGTATTTAAAGGACCAAAGAGTTTGGTCTGCTTCGTGTTAGAATTATTGCGATTCTGGTATCGTCCCGGCCCTAGGAAATAGGGGTACTTTATTTTTTTCTGGGTACTTTCTTTATTAAACACCATCTTCCACCACCACGCTGGCTAATGCCTAGGAATGGAAGTCCCTGATGTTGCGTATCGCGTTAAGTCAAGCAGGTTCCAGCAGTCTGTTGTTTACCCCCTGTCTGAATGCAGGGCGCAACATCAGGAATTAACATTAACCATATGAGTGTATTGCCGGCTGCATACAATGCGTTTGGACAGTAAGATGAAACAACTCAAAACCCGCTTGTTTACAGTCGGGTCGGACAGCATTCCTGTGTATATCCAGGGACGAGAACAAGATGGCGCCAACAGACGTGGTCGCCCTGTTTCTAGCTACTAGCCGACTCTGCAGTATTATTTTTTTTTTCTGTGTTATTTCTTACATTATTTACTCAGAACGTTTCTTGTATTATTACCTACAGCCGGAAATAACTTTTGGATATTAGATCGGTGGTCACTCACTAGAAATTCGACTTCCCTGACCGAGATCCTTTGTTTGAACATCCGGAGGCAGCTCTATTCATCCCAAAACGCTGGCGCTGGATAAGAGATAGGAGTGAGGCCCGAGTCAGACTCAGCAGCCGTCCACCACTTCAGAGTATACTACTCGCTAACGTTCAGTCCCTGGACAATAAAGTAGACGAGCTCAGGGCGAGGATCTCCTTCCAGAGAGACATCAGGGACAGTAACATACTCTGTAGAGATTACCCCATTTGGTTGATTGTTTGGTTGATAGGCTGTTGGTCGACCGATATTTCTTTAGTCGAGCAGTAGCCCCCCCAAAAAAAAAAAATCATGGTGTATAAGACATCTGTCTGATTCGTGCCTGTCTGAGTGGAGGCCATGGGGATGGCACAATCTATCACTAAGACATATTCTACTGAAATTGTATATGGTTATCCTACGTAGGAACAATGGTGCAACTAATAAAAATTATATTATTTTATAACAGATGCGCTTTCTCCCGCGTTTGATAGTGGTTGCTGTCCTTGGTCCTGAAACATCAGTGCGCTGTTGAATTGGCGCCTTTTCCTTGACCATGTTGCTATGTGCATAATAGCAAAGTTAACCAGCTTATTGGTGTTGAGAACAATGTGGTGGAGGTAGCAGCAGAATGAGGAGGTGAGAAAACAGCCATTGCCTTATTGTCTAAGAAAAGTGAGGAGAGAGGAAACCCCAACTTAATTAGGTCTATAATCAATATCCTGTTAGATGTGCCAGGCTTTATAAATCATTAAAAATAAAGAAATAAATCAAATCAATATTGTCATTTAGAGCATTTATTTGCAGAAAATGACAAAGGTCAAAATGACAAAAAATATTCAGTGTTGTCAGACCTCGAATAATGCAAAGAAAATAAGTTCATGTTCATTATTAAACAACACAATACTAATGTTAACTTAGGAAGAGTTCAGAAATCAATATTTGGTGGAATAACCCTGACTTTCAATCACAGCTTTCATGCGTCTTGGCATGCTCTCCACCAGTCTTTCACATTGATGTTGGGTGACTTTATGCCACTCCTGGCGCAAATATTCAAGCAGTTCGGCTTTGTTTGATGGCTTGTGACCATTCATCTTCCTCTTGATCACATTCCATACGTTTTCAATGGGGTTCAGGTCTGGAGATTGGGCTGGCCATGACAGGGTCTTGATCTGGTGGTCCCTCCATCCACACCTTGGTTGACCTGGCTGTGTGGCATGGCGCATTGTCCTGCTGGAAAAACCAATCCTCAGAGTTGGGGAACAATGTCAGAGCAAAAGGAAGCAAGTTTTCTTCCAGGACAACCTTGTACGTGGCTTGATTCATGCGTCCTTCACAAAGACAAATCTGCCCGATTCCAGCCTTGCTGAAGCACCCCCAGATCATCACCGATCCTCCACCAAATTTCACAGTGGGTGCGAGACACTGTGGCTTGTAGGCCTCTCCAGGTCTCCGTCTAACCATTAGACGACCAGGTGTTGGGCAAAGCTGAAAATTGGACTCATCAGAGAAGATTACCTTACTCCAGTCCTCTACGGTCCAATCCTTATGGTCTTTTGCAAACCTCAGCCTGGCTCTTCTTTGCTTCCCATTGATGAAGGGCTTTTTTCTAGCTTTGCACGACTTCAGCCCTGCCCCTTGGAGCCTGTTTCGAACCGTCCTCGCCGTGCACTTCACCCCAGCTGCCGTTTGCCATTCTTTTTGTAGGTCACTTGATGTCATCCTACGGTTGATGAGTGACATTCGAATGAGTCTGTGGTCATCCCGGTCAGTAGAGAGTCATTTACGCCCTCTGCCGGTCTGTAGCTTTGTTGTCCCCAATGTCTGCTGCTTGACCTTGTTCTTATGAACCGCCGTCTTTGAAATTTTAAGGATGGAAGCAACCTGATGCTCACTGTATCCCTCTGCCAGTAAAGCCAGAATTGAACCCTTCTTTTCCTCACTCAAAACTTTCCTTTTCAACTCTTTTGGCATGGTCAATAGTTATTTTTGTATTAATATTACTGTTGAGGTACTATTAGCACTGTTTTTGCCATCCAGCTGGTCCTATTGCAAGAGGATAGTGATGACCACAGCAGTGGTTTTTATACTTTTCCTCGTTAAATAATATTTGGTTCAGGTGATCACCTAATCAGTACCTAATTCAGTAGAATGAGGTGTGCCTGTGTTGGAATTCAACAGACACTGGAATGGAACGGCTGTCATACATGTAGAGATGCTGATTTAAGAAAAATGTGCAGTGGTCTCTTAATTTTTTTCCAGAGCTGTGTATATATATATATATATACAAAAATATAAATAAAACTTCCATGCGCACAAAATGCTTATTTCTCTCAAATGTTGTGCACAAATTTGTTTACTTCCCTGTTAGTGAGCATTTCTCCTTTGCCAAGATAATCCATCCACCTGACAGGTGTGGCATTTCAAAAAGCTGATTAAACAGCATGATCATTACACAGGTGCCGCTTGTGTTGGGGACAATAAAAGGCCACTCTAAAATGTGCAGTTTTGTCACACAACACAATGCCACAGATGTCTCAAGTTGAGGGAGTGTGCAATTGGCATGCTGACTGCAGGAATGTCCAACAGAGCTGTTGGCAGAGAATTGAATGTTAATTTCTCTACCAATGTCGTTTTAGAGAATTTGCCAGTACGTCCAACTGGCCTCACAACCGCAGACCACGTGTAACCACGCCAGCCCAGGACCTCCCCAGACCACGTGTAACCACGCCAGCCCAGGACCTCCCCAGACCACGTGTAACCACGCCAGCCCAGGACCTCCCCAGACCACGTGTAACCACGCCAGCCCAGGACCTCCCCAGACCACGTGTAACCACGCCCAGCCCAGGACCTCCCCAGACCACGTGTAACCACGCCAGCCCAGGACCTCCCCAGACCACGTGTAACCACGCCAGCCCAGGACCTCCCCAGACCACGTGTAACCACGCCAGCCCAGGACCTCCCCAGACCACGTGTAACCACGCCAGCCCAGGACCTCCCCAGACCACGTGTAACCACGCCAGCCCAGGACCTCCCCAGACCACGTGTAACCACGCCAGCCCAGGACCTCCCCAGACCACGTGTAACCACGCCAGCCCAGGACCTCCCCAGACCACGTGTAACCACGCCAGCCCAGGACCTCCCCAGACCACGTGTAACCACGCCAGCCCAGGACCTCCCCAGACCACGTGTAACCACGCCAGCCCAGGACCTCCCCAGACCACGTGTAACCACGCCAGCCCAGGACCTCCCCAGACCACGTGTAACCACACCAGCCCAGGACCTCCCCAGACCACGTGTAACCACGCCCAGCCCAGGACCTCCCCAGACCACGTGTAACCACGCCAGCCCAGGAGCTCCCCAGACCACGTGTAACCACGTCAGCCCAGGACCTCCCCAGACCACGTGTAACCACGCCAGCCCAGGACCTCCCCAGACCACGTGTAACCACGCCAGCCCAGGACCTCCCCAGACCACGTGTAACCACGCCAGCCCAGGACCTCCCCAGACCACGTGTAACCACGCCAGCCCAGGACCTCCCCAGACCACGTGTAACCACGCCAGCCCAGGAGCTCCCCAGACCACGTGTAACCACGCCAGCCCAGGACCTCCCCAGACCACGTGTAACCACGCCAGCCCAGGACCTCCCCAGACCACGTGTAACCACGCCAGCCCAGGACCTCCCCAGACCACGTGTAACCACGCCAGCCCAGGACCTCCCCAGACCACGTGTAACCACGCCAGCCCAGGACCTCCCCAGACCACGTGTAATCACACCAGCCCAGGACCTCCCCAGACCACGTGTAACCACGCCAGCCCAGGACCTCCCCAGACCACGTGTAACCACGCCAGCCCAGGACCTCCCCAGACCACGTGTAACCACGCCAGCCCAGGACCTCCACATCTGGCTTCTTCACCTGCGGGGTCGTCTGAGACCAGCCACCTGGACAGCTGATGAAACTGAGGAGTATTTCTGTCTGTAATAAAGCCCTTTTTGTGGGGAAAAACTCATTCTGATTGGCTGGGCCTGGCTCCCCAGTGGCTGGGCCTATGCCCTCCCAGGCCCACCCATGGCTGCACCCCTGCCCAGTAATGTGAAATCCATAGATTAGGGCCTAATGAATTTATTTCAATTGACTGATTTCTTTAAATGATCTGTAACTCACTAAAATCGTTGCAATTGTTGGGTTTACATTTTTGTTCATATTTATATTCCGGTCTCTGACAATGCTTTTTCCTGATATTTCTTAATTTTTCTGGATTATGTGTTTTTTTTTTTTATTGTATTATTGCTAGGTATTACTGCACTGTTGGACCTAGAAACACAAGCATTTCGCTGCACCTGCAAATCTGTGTATGTGACCAATAAACTATGATTTGAGAAATGCGTTGTACTCCGAATTGTCCCATTATCCCAACTGTTACACCGAAAGATTGAACGACTGCTAGTTTAAGTAAAGTGCAGATATCGTCCTCATGCTAGCTAGCAGTAGCAACAGCAGCCATTATGGGATGTGGGTCGCGTTGAACAACAAAGGAGCTGATTGGCTGACACTGCCATTCCAAAATGGCTGCATTAACTTCTAGCTATTTAGCATGAGGACAAAAAGGACCGTGTTCCGGGAAGAACTAGCTAGCCGTCGTTAAATCTTCTTCTGTAACAGTTGGGATAATTGGACAATTCGGAGAACAAGGCATTTCTCATCCCTGGATTGAGGTACATTTTCCGAGCCATATCTAGCGCCGGCTCCGTGGTGTCTTTATATAATATTCACAGGGATGTTGTCCGACCGTAGGGCAGCTATAAGCAAGCGGTTCGGATCTGCAGGCTAGTGTTTGGCTAGCTAGCTATATTTTATTGACAAATTAAGTCTTCGACAGTAAGACACAGCAATCAACATTGTTCTTAATACCGTTATCGCTACATTTGCAAAGCAAATCTACACTAGTTACCACACACTTGTTTTAGCTACATTTATCTAAACTGTTTGGATACTTGCTGTGTTATCATACTAGCGTTAGTGTTGCAGTTGACCAAATGAGTTTACTTTAGCGCTGCGCTAGGCTAGCTGCATCCAAGCAAGCTACCTAGCTAACGTTAGGTCATAACAAATACACGGACAGAAGCGTTTCACATCCTATACACTCGCCGATGTTGCTCACTTCATCTACATTTATATGACAAATGTATACAATTATGTTGTCCTTACCTGCAAGCTTTTCTTATTATATTCTGGTCCCTCCAGTCCTATCACGGGCTTTGCTGCATTACCAGGTCGTCCATGTTGGACCCATATGATTGACAGCTGAACCATCCAGGGCATCGAAACGGATGACGTAGCTAGACTTTAGCCAGTCACCGGGCCGTGTTCGAATATTTTGCATGCATCCTTCATTCCTCCCTTGCTTCCTTGAAGTAGCCTAATTATTGAACAAACGTTCCCACAACTTTAGAGAACGTTCCCTTAAGAGTCATTAGGTAATTAACTAACGTTTTCATAGTAAAGTTCCCGTGATGTGCAAGGAATGTTTCCAAGAGACAATGACTTATATAATTTTTGATATTCATTGAATGCCACTGACCTCTTATGAATTCCTTCTAACAGTGATTGTGGACCAGATTGGGAACTTCCTGACCTATAACGCAGCCCCTGCTGTAGGGGTCACACCTTTAGGAGCCCTGGGGTGCTGGTTAGGTGAGAGTTATTGTTTGGCATGTTATCATTGAGTGTGTAACTCAAATCACATTTATTTGTCACATGCGCCAAATTCACCTTACAGTGAAATGCTTACTGACAAGCCCTTAACCAACAATGCAGTTTTAAGAAAATAGAGTTAAAATATTTACTAAATAAACTAAAGTAAAAAGTGACACAATAAAATAACAACAATGAGGCTATATACAGGGGGTACCGGTACCGAGTCAATGTGCGGGGGTACAGGTTAGTCGAGGTAATTTGTGCATGTAGGTAGGGGTAAAGTGATTGCATAGATAATAAACTCCTGTTTTGTTTTCCACATGGCAGGAGAATGTAATGCTTTGTGATCCAGGGCTGTACTGGCCTTGATGTCCCGGGGAAGCTGGGCTGGGTGATGTGATGTCCTGGGGAAGCTGGGCTGGGTGATGTGATGTCCCGGGGATGCTGGGCTGGGTGATGTGATGTCCCGGGGAAGCTGGGCTGGGTGATGTGATGTCCCGGGGAAGCTGGGCTGGGTGATGTGATGCTCTGGTTCTGTAGTGCTCATCATTCAGTCCCCTAAATCAGAGGGCGTCACCTCTAGTCTGGATCTGGAGGAGAGGCTGGCTGGCTCAGGTGGGTGGGACCTGGACATGTTTATTAGGTCCCAAATGGTACCCTAGTCCCTATATAGAGCACTACTTTTGACCAGGGCTCTGGTGTAAAGTAGGGAATAAGATGCCATTTATGACGCATACAGTGACTGCTCCTGACTTATATGGTCAGATATGTACATTTCACAATAGTTTTCACATTTTGATTTGTGCAACAGTGTCAAATAGTTCATGTAATTGCCCTCCACAAGAATCCAAGATTGTTGTTGGTGGAGGATGCTGAGAATAATGCTGAGATGAGTCTGTGCTTTCTCTCCATGCAGTGTTTGTAACCTAATGTCTCACTGTGTCTCTCCATGCAGTGTTTGTAACCTAATGTCTCACTGTGTCTCTCCATGCAGTGTTTGTAACCTAATGTCTCACTGTGTCTCTCCATGCAGTGTTTGTAACCTAATGTCTCACTGTGTCTCTCCATGCAGTTTGTAACCTAATGTCTCACTGTGTCTCTCCATGCAGTGTTTGTAACCTATGCCTCGTTGGTGGCCCCAGTTCACGGCTGGTTGTGCTGATGGTGTCGGTGGACCCAGCTCACGGCTGATTGTGCTGACGGTGTCGGTGGCCCCAGTTCACGGCTGGTTGTGCTGACGGTGTCGGTGGACCCAGCTCACGGCTGGTTGTGCTGACGGTGTCGGTGGACCCAGCTCACGGCTGGTTGTGCTGACGGTGTCGGTGGACCCAGCTCACGGCTGATTGTGCTGACGGTGTCGGTGGACCCAGCTCACGGCTGGTTGTGCTGACGGTGTCGGTGGACCCAGCTCACGGCTGATTGTGCTGACGGTGTCGGTGGCCCCAGTTCACGGCACGTCCAACATCAAGGTGTAGAGTACGTATCCATCTGCTTCCTCCTGGGGAGTTTCACAGACCCCAGCAGCAAGGGTCTGGGCCTGGCCACCCAGGATGCCTACAGCGGGGGGCCTTCCAGCAGCCGAGCCCTGGGTCTCTTCCTGGGTCTACTGGGAACCCTGGCCGTCAGCATCCTCATCCAGTTCACCTTCATCAACAAGGCTCAGGAGCACTACAGCTCCAACAAGCCATTTCTTATTGTACTATTTCACTGTAGAGCCCCCAGCCCAGCTCAACCTGCCTTAGACAGCTCCTTTGTCCCACCCCCCATACACGCGGAGACCAACTAAATCGGTGCCTCCAGTGATGCTATCTCTTTCATCGTTACCCAACGCTTAGGTTTACCTCCACTGTACTCATATCCTTCCATATCCTTGTCTGTACATAATGCCCTGAATCTTTTCTACAACGCCCGGAAATCTGCCCCTTTTATTCTCTGTACCCAACGCACTAGAAGACCAGTTCTTAAAGCTTTTAGCCATATCCTTATTCTTGTCCTCCTCTGTTCCTCTGGTGATGTAGAGGCTAACCCAGGCCCTGTAGCCCCCAGTATCACTCCAACTCCCCAGGCGTTATCATTTGTTGACTTCTGTAACTGTAAAAGCCTTGGTTTCTTGCACGTTAAAACATCCGAAGCCTCCTCCCTAAGTTTGAGTTATTCACTGCGTTAGCACACTCCGCCAACCTTGATGTTCTAGCAGTGTCTGAATCCTGGCTTAGGAAGGCCACCAAAAATTCAGAAATGTCCATCCCCAACTACAACATTTTCCATCTAGATAGAACTGCCAAAGGGGGCGGGGTTGCAATCTACTGTAGAGAGAGCCTGCAGAGCGCTATCATACTATCCAGGTCTGTGCCCAAACAGTTTCAGCTTCTACTTCTAAAAATCCACCTTTCCAGAAATAAGTCTCTCACTGTTGCCGCTTGCTACAGACCCCCCTCAGCCCCGAGCTGTGCCCTGAACACCATATGTGAACTGATTGCCCCCCATCTATCCTCAGAGTTCGTACTGCTTGGTGACCTAAACTGGGATATGCTTAACACCCCGGCCAACCTACAATCTTAACTAGATGCCCTCAATCTCACAAAAATTATCAAGGAACCTACCAGGTACAACCCTAAATCTGTAAACCTGGCCCAGGTATCCTGGATGGATATTGACCTCATTCCGTCAGTAGAGGATGCCTGGTTGTTCTTTAAAAGTGCTTTCCTCTCAATCTTAAATAAGCATGCCCCATTCAAAAAATTCAGAACTAAGAACAGATATAGCCCCTGGTTCACCCCAGACTTGACTGCCCTTGACCAGCACAAAAACATCCTGTGGCGTACTGCATTAGCATTGAACAGCCCCCGCGATATGCAACTTTTCAGGGAAGTCAGGAACCAATATACACAATCAGTTAGGAAAGCAAAGGCTAGCTTTTTCAAACAGAAATTTGCATCCTGTAGCACTAACTCCAAAAAGTTTTGGACACTGTAAAGTCCATGGAGAATAAGAACACCTCCTCCCAGCTGCCCACTGCACTGAGGCTAGGAAACACTGACCACCGATAAATCTACAATAATCGAGAATTTCAACAAGCATTTTGCTACGGCTGGCCATGCTTTCCACCTGGCTACCACTACCCCGGCCACCAGCTCTGCACCCTCCGCTGCAACTTGCCCATGCCCCCCCGCTTTTCCTTTACACAAATTCAGACAGCTGATGTTCTGAAAGAGCTGAAAAATCTGGACCCCTACAAATCAGCTGGGCTAGACAATCTGGACCCTTTCTTTCTAAAAATTTGCCGCTGAAATTGTCGCAACCCCTATTACTAGCCTGTTCAACCTCTCTTTCGTAACGTCTGAGATCCCCAGAGATTGGAAAGCTGCCGTGGTCATCCCCCTCTTCAAAGGGGGTGACATTCTAGATCCAAACTGTTACAGACCTATATCCATCCTGCCCTGCCTTTTGGCTGGCCCTCACTACATATTCGTTGCCAAACCCACTGGCTCCAGGTCATCTATAAATCACTGCTAGGCAAATCCCTGTCTTATCTTAGCTCACTGGTCACCATAGCAACACCCACCCGTAGTCTGCGCTCCAGCAGGTATATCTCACTGGTCATCCCCAAAGCCAACACCTCCTTTGGCCGCCATTCCTTCCAGTTCTCTGCTGCCAATGACTGGAACGAACTGCAAAAATCTCTGAAGCTGGAGACTCTTATCTCCCTCATTAACTTTAAGCATCAGTTGTCAGAGCAGCTTACCGATCACTGCACATGTACACAGCCCATCTGAAATTAGCCCACCCAACTACCTCATCCCCATATTGTTATTTATTTTGCTCATTTACACCCCAGTATCTCTATTTGCACATCATCTTCTGCACATCTATCACTCCAGTGTTAATACTAAATTGTAATTATTTTGCACTATGGCCTATTTATTGCCTTACCTCCATAACTTACTACATTTGCACACACTGTATATAGATTTTCTATTGTGTTATTGACTGTACGTTTTGTTTATTCCATATGTAACTCTGTGTTGTTTCTTTTCGCACTGCTTTGCTTTATCTTGGCCAGGTCGCAGTTGTAAATGAGAACTTGTTCTCAACTGGCTTCTTACCTGGTTAAATAAAGATAAAATTAGCCTATCAGAAGCTTCTAAAGCCATAAGTGAAATAATCTGTCTGTAAACAATTGTTGGAAAAATGACTTGTGTCATGCACAAAGTAGATGTCCTAACCGACTTGCCAAAACTATAGTTTGTTAACAAGAAATGTGTGGAGTGGTTGAAAAACAAGTTTTAATGACTCCAACCAAAGTGTATGTAAACTTCCGACTTCAACTGTACTAATTGAGTTTATGTAAACGTCTGACCCACTGGGAATGTGATGAAAGAAATAAAAGCTGAAATAAATCATTCTCTCTACTATTATTCTGACATTTCACAATATCTATCTATCAGTATGTGTATATATATATATATATATATATATATATTATTATTTTTTTGAGCGGATGTCAGGGGGCCGGAACATAATGACAAAACATTTGTAGACTGTAAATTGACCGCAATGTAATATTTGACTAAAACGTAATAATTTCAAACATTGCTTACATTTTGTATATGATCACATAGTGTATATCTCTCTAATCAGTTATCTCTCTAATCAGTTGAGGAACCCTGTATGAAGATATGCAGAAACTGCTTCTCCAATCGAAATCTCTGAGCACACTTGTAGGCGATGCCGACATTAGCTAGCATAGGTCAACATGGTAAAGTTACTTTTTCAATCAAATTCACGCAAGCGGGGACTTTGTCTTCAACCTAGAGTGGGGCCTAGAGAGACGGAAGCAATCTTTATCCATTGAAAGGGTCATCACTAGCCACAAAGTCATAAACCACCTGCCCATTAATAAATTTCTACAGTTTTATTTTAAACCTAACCTTAACCCCACTGCTAACCTTATGCCTAACCCTAATCTTAAATTCAGCCCAAAAAGAAAATTGTTTTAGCCAATTTTGGCTGTGGAATCTAGCTTTGTGGCTAAAGCTAGTGGAAACCCATTGAAAGCAGTGCAGCCAAGCCTGATTTCAAGCAATAACGACACACAGTAAAAAATGTTGAAGTGTTATAGCTCCGGTCCAAATGTTGTGATATACAGTACCAGTAATGCCAAGCATGTGCAAAGCTGTCATCAAGGCAAAGGGTGGCTACTTTGAAGAATCACAAATTTAAAATATATTTTGATTTGTTTAACTATTTTTTTGGTTACTACATGATTCCATATGTGTTATTTCATAGTTTTGATGTCTTCACTATTATTCTACAATGTAGAAAATAGTAAAAAATAAAGAAAAACCCTGGAATGAGTAGGTGTGTCCAAACTTTTGACTGGTACTGTATATTCATGTCATACTCACCAGTCAAGTCCATTACACTCAAATGTTACTTCAACCAGTGAATGCTAGCGATGGCTAGCTATGCTACCGGTCTGTCTTAGTGTTAGCACGTTAATAGCAAACCCTACACACTCTTATTTATTTACATTTTTTAAAAGGGGTTTGCAGTAGGACAGTAGGTTGATAACGATATCACCAAAGTATGTTGAATCAGACATTTCAAACAACATTCATAGCTAATGAGAAAACAGTCATGGTATTTAATTTAAGAGAATGAACTAGATTTAATTTGGTGCGTCAGATTGAGAGATTTTACATCCGTACCCCGGTACGACCCATGTGACCGCAGTGAACTTAACTTGACTTGCCAAACCAAACCCCGCCTTACAACGGAAACTGTTTAAGAACGGAACGAAACGGGAAGGGACCTACCTGAATTTCTCCAATAGAAACTCTCGTTTTTGTTGCAAAACGTTTTCTGTTTGGAGTAAACGGCTTCCTTTGTAAAACATTTTGCAACAGATTAAACGTTTT
Source organism: Coregonus clupeaformis (assembly GCF_020615455.1). Classification (NCBI taxonomy): domain Eukaryota; kingdom Metazoa; phylum Chordata; class Actinopteri; order Salmoniformes; family Salmonidae; genus Coregonus; species Coregonus clupeaformis. The sequence goes on along the minus strand of NC_059211.1, from coordinate 59,197,720 downwards.
GCAACAGAATCGGCGTAATGAATACAAGAGCATCAAAACCATCAAAACCGTGATGTACAGTTGAAGTCGGAAGTTTACGTACACCATAGCCAAATACATTTAAACTCAGTTTTTCACAATTTCTGACATTTAATCCTAGTAAAAATTCCCTGTCTTAGGTCAGTTAGGATCACCACTTAATTTTGAGAATGTGAAATGTCAGAATAATAGTAGAGAGAATGATTTATTTCAGCTTTTATTTCTTTCATCACATTCCCAGTGGGTCAGACGTTTACATACTCAATTAGTATTTGGTAGCATTGCATTTAAATTGTTTAACTTGGGTCAAACGTTTCTGGTAGCCTTCCACAAGCTTCCCACAATAAGTTGGGTGAATTTTGGCCCATTCCTCCTGACAGAGCTGGTGTAACTGAGTCAGGTTTGTAGGCCTCCTTGCTCGCACACGCTTTTTCAGTTCTGCCCACAAATGTTCTATAGGATTGAGGTCAGGGCTTTGTGATGGCCACTCCAATACCTTGACTTTGTTGTCCTTAAGCCATTTTGCCACAACTTTGGAAGTATGATTGGGGTCATTGTCCATTTGGAAGACCCATTTGCGACCAAGCTTTAACTTCCTGACTGATGTCTTGAGATAATAATAATAATAATAATAATAATAATAATAATATGCCATTTAGCAGACGCTTTTATCCAAAGCGACTTAGTCATGTGTGCATACATTTTTACGTATGTGTGGTCCCGGGGATTGAACCCACTACCCTGGCGTTACAAGCGCCATGCTCTACCAATTGAGCTACAGAGGACTATTTTGCCACAACTTTGGAAGTATGCTTGGGGTCATTGTCCATTTGGAAGACCCATTTGCGACCAAGCTTTAACTTCCTGACTGATGTCTTGAGATGTTGCTTCAATATATCCACATAATTTTCCTTCCTCATGATACCATCTATTTTGTGAAGTGCACCAGTCCCTCCTGCAGCAAAGCACCCCCACAGCATGATGCTGCCACCCCCGTGCTTCACGTTTGGGATGGTGTTCTTCGGCTTGCAAGCTACCCCCTTTTTCCTCCAAACATAATGATGGTCATTATGGGCAAACAGTTTTATTTTTGTTTCATCAGACCAGAGGACATTTCTCAAAAAAGTACGATCTTTGTCCCCATGTGCAGTTGCAAACCGTAGTCTGGCTTTTTTATGGCGGTTTTGGAGCAGTGGCTTCTTCCTTGCTGAGCGGCCTTTCAGGTTATGTCAATAACATTGTTAGAATGACGCCGGAGAAGATGGCTGCCGTTTTACAGCCCTCTAACCAATTGTACTATTATGTGTGTTTTTCCGCGTTATTTGTAATTTATTCTGTACATAATGTTTCTGCCATCGTCTCTTATAACCAAAAAGAGCTTCTGAATATCAGGACAGCGATTACTCACCTCGTATTGGACGAAGATTTTTTCTTCAAAAAGTCAGACGCGAAGGATATCCTACAGACACCCAACAAGGCCCAAATCCCCGTCATTCGCATGAGAAAGAGACAGAGATATCGTGGACGTAGGTCGGGGTGCCTTGTAAGGATGGTAAGGGTAGGTAACAACACATCTGCCACACTGATCCTCAACGCGGGGGCCCCTCAGGGGTGCGTGCTCAGTCCCCTCCTGTACTCCCTGTTCACCCATGACTGCATGGCCAGGCACGACTCCAACACCATCATTAAGTTTGCCGACGACACAACAGTGGTAGGCCTGATCACCGACAACGATGAGACAGCCTATAGGGAGGAGGTCAGAGTCCTGGCCGTGTAGTCCAGGATAACAACCTCTCCCTCAACATGACCAAGACAAAGGAGATGATTGTGGACTACAGGAAAAAAAAGAGGACTGAGCACGCCCCCATTCTCATCGACAGGGCTGTAGTGGAACAGGTTGAGAGCTTCAAGTTCCTTGGTGTCCACATCACCAACAAACTATCATGGTCCAAACACACCAAGACAGTCGTGAAGAGGGCACGACAACGCCTATTCCCCGTCAGGAGACTGAAAATATTTGGCATGGGTCCTCAGAACCCAAAAAAAATTATACAGCTGCACCATCGAGAGCATCCTGACTGGTTGCATCACCGCCTGGTATGGCAACTGCTCGGTCTCCGACCGCAAGGCACTACAGAGGGTAGTGCGTACGTCCCAGTACATCACTGGGGCCTAGCTTCCTGCCATCCAGGACCTCTATACCAGGCGGTGTCAGAGGAAGGCCCTCAAAATTGTCAAAGACTCCAGCCACCCTAGTCATAGACTGTTCTCTCTGCTACCGCACAGCAAGCGGTCCCGGAGTGCCAAGTCTAGGTCCAAAAGACTTCTCAACAGCTTCTACCCCCAAGCCATAAGACTCCTGAACAGCTAATCATGGCTACCCGGACTATTTGCACTGCCCCCCCCACCCAATCTTTTTACGCTGCTGCTACTCTGTTAATTATTTATGCATAGTCAATTTAACTCTACCCACATGTACATATTACTTCAACTACCTCAACTAGCCGGTGCCCCCGCACATTGACTCTGCACCGGTACCCCCCTGTATATATAGCCTCCCTACTGTTATTTTATTTTACTTCTGCTCTTTTTTTCTCAACACTTTTTTATTAAAAAATAAATGCACTGTTGGTTAAGGGCTGTAAGTAAGCATTTCACTGTCATGTCTGCACCTGTTGTATTCGGCGCATGTGGCCAATAAAATTTGATGTGATATAGGACTCGTTTTGCTGTGGATATAGATACTTTTGTGCCTGTTTCCTCCAGCATTTTCACAAGGTCCTTTGCTGTTGTTCTGGGAATGATTTGCACTTTTCGCACCAAAGTACGTTCATCTCTAGGTGACAGAACGCGTCTCCTTCCTGAGCGGTATGACGGCTGCGTGGTCCCATGGTGTTTATACTTGCGTACTATTGTTTGTATAGATGAACATGGTACCTTCAGGCGTTTGGAAATTGTGCCCAAGGATGAACCAGACTTGTGGAGGTCTACATTTTTTTTTCTGAGGTCTTGGCTGATTTCTTTTGATTTTCCCATGATGTCAAGCAAAGAGGTACTGAGTTTGAAGATAGGCCTTGAAATACATCCACAGGTACACCTCCAATTGACTCAAAAATGTCAATTAGCCTATCAGAAGCTTCTAAAGCCATGACATCATTTTCTGGAATTTGCCAAGTTGATTAAAGACACAGTCAACTTAGTGTATGTAAACTTCTGACACATTGGAATTGTGATACAGTGAATTATAAGTGAAATAATTCAAATTACTTGTGCCATGCACAAAGTAGATGTCCTAACCGACTTGCCAAAACTATAGTTTGTTAACAAGAAATGTGTGTAGTGGCTGAAAAACAGGTTTTAATGACTCCAACCTAAGTGTATGTAAACTTTCGACTTCAACTGTACAGTGGGGAAAAAAAGTATTTAGTCAGCCACCAATTGTGCATGTTCTCTCACTTAAAAAGATGAGAGAGGCCTGAAAAAAAATCCAGAAAATCACATTGTAGGATTTTTAATGAATTTATTTGCAAATTATGGTGGAAAATAAGTATTTGGTCAATAACAAAAGTTTCTCAATACTTTGTTATATACCCTTTGTTGGCAATGACACAGGTCAAACGTTTTCTGTAAGTCTTCACAAGGTTTTCACACACTGTTGCTGGTATTTTGGCCCATTCCTCCATGCAGATCTCCTCTAGAGCAGTGATGTTTTGGGGCTGTCGCTGGGCAACACGGACTTTCAACTCCCCTCCAAAGATTTTCTATGGGGTTGAGATCTGGAGACTGGCTAGGCCACTCCAGGACCTTGAAATGCTTCTTACGAAGCCACTCCTTCGTTGCCCGGGTGGTGTGTTTGGGATCATTGTCATGCTGAAAGACCCCAGCCACGTTTCATCTTCAATGCCCTTGCTGATGGAAGGAGGTTTTCACTCAAAATCTCACGATACATGGCCCCATTCATTCTTTCCTTTACACGGATCAGTCGTCCTGGTCCCTTTGCAGAAAAACAGCCCCAAAGCATGATGTTTCCACCCCCATGCTTCACAGTAGGTATGTTCTTTGGATGCAACTCAGCATTCTTTGTCCTCCAAACACGACGAGTTGAGTTTACCAAAAAGTTCTATTTTGGTTTCATCTGACATTCTCCCAATCCTCTTCTGGATCATCCAAATGCACTCTAGCAAACTTCAGACGGGCCTGGACATGTACTGGCTTAAGCAGGGGGACACGTCTGGCACTGCAGGATTTGAGTCCCTGGCAGCGTAGTGTGTTACTGATGGTAGGCTTTGTTACTTTGGTCCCAGCTCTCTGCAGGTCATTCACTAGGTCCCCCCGTGTGGTTCTGGGATTTTTGCTCACCGTTCTTGTGATCATTTTGACCCCACGGGGTGAGATCTTGCGTGGAGCCCCAGATCGAGGGAGATTATCAGTGGTCTTGTATGTCTTCCATTTCCTAATAATTGCTCCCACAGTTGATTTCTTCAAACCAAGCTGCTTACCTATTGCAGATTCAGTCTTCCCAGCCTGGTGCAGGTCTACAATTTTGTTTCTGGTGTCCTTTGACAGCTCTTTGGTCTTGGCCATAGTGGAGTTTGGAGTGTGACTGTTTGAGGTTGTGGACAGGTGTCTTTTATACTGATAACAAGTTCAAACAGGTGCCATTAATACAGGTAACGAGTGGAGGACAGAGGAGCCTCTTAAAGAAGAAGTTACAGGTCTGAGAGCCAGAAATCTTGCTTGTTTGTAGGTGATCAAATACTTATTTTCCATCATAATTTGCAAATAAATTCATTAAAAATCCTACAATTTTCTGGATTTTTTTTCTCTCAATTTGTCTGTCATAGTTGACGTGTACCTATGATGAAAATTACAGGCCTCTCATCTTTTTAAGTGGGAGAACTTGCACAATTGGTGGCTGACTAAATACTTTTTTTCCCCACTGTATGTCTTTTATTTACATTTTAGTCATTTAGCAGACGCTCTTATCCAGAGCGACTTACAGTTAGTGAGTGCATACATTTTCTTTTTCATACTTTACATAATTTGAGTCAATTGGAGGTGTACCTGTGGATGTATTTCAAGGCCTACATTCAAAGTCAGTGCCTCTTTGCTTGACATCATGGGAAAATCAAAAGAAATCAGCCAAGACCTCAGAAAAAGAATGGTAGACCTCCACAAGTCTGGTTCATCCTTGGGAGCAATTTCCAAACGCCTGAAGGTACCACGTTCATCTGTACAAACAATAGTACGCAAGTATAAACACCATGGGACCACGCAGACAAATGAAGCACAATCACCATTAATCAATTATTAAGCTATAAGAGTACAGCTGTGATAGTAAAACAAGAAATAGGTGTCATACCAATGTATAACTCTACCTATCAGATGGATGGTCAGTCCTTGTCATACCAATGTATAACTCTACCTATCAGATGGATGGTCAGTCCTTGCACACATCAGTCTATCAGTCTACATATTGAAAGAGGTTATATTACTCAAAACGCATCCCTCATCTTTTTACCGAAACAGGGGGCGAGGAGATCAGTTTCAACAGCTGATTGCCCCTTTAAGACACATTCCAGGACTATTAGTTTGCCAGAATTTTTTAATGAACCATGATGTTCTTGATTTTATCAAAGTTGAACTTGAAAATAGATTGTTGGGAATGTCTCTCAATGATCTCTCTCTATGAACACAAAAAACCAAGCTACACAGTCATGATGGTGGCAAGTAGAAGTGCTTGAGTTTGTCAACATTAGACTAGCACAAAGCCTGTGACACTAGTGGCTATGCACGCCTCAAATCCCTGGCAGACGGATTGACTGGAAACAAGTGGACGACATCAGGGAGCTCCACGCAGCCCTTCCACCTCCACATCTCCTGTGAGGATCTCCCATCCCGTCCAGAAGTGAAGGAGTTGCACAACTTTCTTTGAAGATGCTAAAAGAGAAGAGGATCCACTACTGAGGATATGAAACAAAAACATAGGTACAAGCTGAAAGCAGTCTTGTTTGACACTGGAAGTTGTATGGTGGTGATTGTTGTTTGTTGTGTAAACTAAATTGTTCATTGAAATGATGATAAGGTATCCTGTATTTGTTTTTCCTCTCCTTCTGCCCTAATCACAGGTGTCCCTTGTGTTCCTGATTGGTGGTCGTTGGTGTGTCTCACCTGTCCGTTCGTCTGCTGATTGCTGAGGTGGACCAATCAGTGGACATTCCTCCGTATTGCACCACCTGTTTCTGCTTTTTCATTACCATATCACATCACACATCCCCTGGTTTTAAAAAGCCAGTCGGTTGTGTTTTCTGACCAAGACTCTTTTTTTTTTCTTTCTGAGTATGTACACTGTGGTGTCTTGTTTTTGTGTACTCACTCGTTTGCTGTTTAGCCCATATTGGACCTATGTTGTTTGTTTGTGCCTGGGGAAAGGGGGGTTTAGCAGGTGGCCCTTGGGCATACACTACCCGTAGGACAACCTCGTCTAAACACACTAGTTAGACCTGAGCGGACCACCCACTGTATTTTTGTATGGTAGCAGTAAGCTTAGCGGTTCTTGAGGCAGGCAAGATCAGTTTAGGGGTTTTTGACTTTATTGTTTCACTCCTTGGGTCCAGCTCAGCCCCTTTTCCCTGAACTGTTTACCGTGTGTTTATAATAAACATTATGTTTGACGGTAGCATATGGTTGTCGGTGTATTTTGTTAATGGTATGTAGACATGGGATACGTTTGAATCGTCGAGGGGGTTGAGCCTTACATCGCTAATGTGAAACTTATATTTGATGGATGATTTTGAAAACCGAACGGTAGCTAGCTACCTCCCTATGCAGCTTAATTCACACATTACTGCACCCAATGAGTGGTGCAATGCAGGATCAGGAACTAGCTAACATTACCTAGCTATAGGGATGAACATTATATAGTAGCTATGGTTACACATGATTGTATAAGGTGGTGATAACATCACTTCATACCAACTGTGAAAGCACATTTTCTAGAACTCGCCTGCAATCTTCCTCCATCAGGTCGTCCTGGTCAGCTGTTGTTGCTTGCGATTTGGTTGATGGAACAATCCAGTCAATGATATTGGTTTTGGTGTGGGTTTGGCAGGGGGAACTGATTGGTCAGGGGTTAAAGGTCAGGGGTTAAAGGTCAGGGGTTAAAGGTCCTGCACCCAATTCTCAAAACACTTTTTTTCCTTGCCAAACGCTGTCTATAAATGTATGAATCTCTTGGTGCGTGACAACCGTGACACAACTCAAATCAAAATGTTTGATTCACAGCAGAATATTCATAGTCATAAATGGAATTGTAATAATTCTTAAAATAAATTATCCTTTCAAATCGTATGAAATGTATTCAAGCGTCAAGTCACAAGTTTGCGATAGTTGTTACATGTATTCACACATCATTAAATGTATCACGTTTCAGGAGAAGACCCAGATGCAGACAGTGTCGAAGTTAACACAAGTTTATTACAAAAACAGGGGGCAGGCAGAGGTCAGTAATCTAGATCAGAGTCCAAAAGGTACAGAACGGCAGGCAGGCTCAGGGCAGGCAGAGGTCAATAATCCAGGGTGGTGTGACAAGGTACAGAACGGCAGGCAGGCAGGCTCAGGGTCAGGGCAGGCAGAGGTCATAATCCAGGGTGGTGTGACAAGGTACAGAACGGCAGGCAGTCTCAGGGTCAGTGGTCAATAATCCAGGGTGGTTTGACAAAGTAGAAAACAGCAGGCAGGCTCAGGGCAGGCAGAGGTCAATAATCCAGGGTGGTGTGACAAGGTACAGAACGGCAGGCAGGCAGGCTCAGGGTCAGGGCAGGCAGAGGTCATAATCCAGGGTGGTGTGACAAGGTACAGAACGGCAGGCAGACTCAAGGTCAAGGCAGGAAGAATGGTCAAAACTGGAAAACAGGAACTTGAGAAAGACAGGAGCAAGGGGAAAACCGCAGGTAGGCTTGACGAAACAAAACGAACTGGCAACAGACAAACAGAGAACACAGGTATAAATACACTGGGGATAATGGGGAAGATGGGTGACACCTGGAGGGGGGTGGAGACAATCACAAAGACAGGTGAAACAGATCAGGGTGTGACAAATTACACATTTGCATATCATAACTGAAACCACAAATCTCAAATGTGCAGCCACAAAATTAAAATACAAACTCACGTAGTTCTGTCATCATTATAATCCCATAGTAATGCGGCATCTTACGAGTTCCAACCCATCTTTGTTATATAGTGACCTTTATCATGATTATCTTGACTTTATTTGTACAGAAAGTTCATACTATTATCACGTGACCGCCTCATTATGATCTATCCTGATGCCTAGTCACTTTACCCTGCCTTCATGTACATATCTACCTCAAATATCTTATTATCTATCCTGATGCCTAGTCACTTTACCCTGCCTTCATGTACATATCTACCTCAAATACCTTATTATTATCTATCCTGATGCCTAGTCACTTTACCCTGCCTTCATGTACATATCTACCTCAAATACCTCTTACCTCTGCACATTGATTTGGTACTTCCTGTATATAGCTCCACATTGATCTGGTACTGGTACTCCCTGTATATACAGTGGGGGAAAAAGTATTTAGTCAGCCACCAATTGTGCAAGTTCTCCCACTTAAAAAGATGAGAGAGGCCTGTAATTTTCATCATAGGTACACGTCAACTATGACAGACAAAATGAGAAAAAAAAATCCAGAAAATCACATTGTAGGATTTTTAATGAATTTATTTGCAAATTATGGTGGAAAATAAGTATTTGGTCTCCTACAAACAAGCAAGATTTCTGGCTCTCACAGACCTGTAACTTCTTCTTTAAGAGGCTCCTCTGTCCTCCACTCGTTACCTGTATTAATGGCACCTGTTTGAACTTGTTATCAGTATAAAAGACACCTGTCCACAACCTCAAATAGTCACACTCCAAACTCCACTATGGCCAAGACCAAAGAGCTGTCAAAGGACACCAGAAACAAAATTGTAGACCTGCACCAGGCTGGGAAGACTGAATCTGCAATAGGTAAGCAGCTTGGTTTGAAGAAATCAACTGTGGGAGCAATTATTAGGAAATGGAAAACATACAAGACCACTGATAATCTCCCTCGATCTGGGGCTCCACGCAAGATCTCACCCCGTGGGGTCAAAATGATCACAAGAACGGTGAGCTTCCTGTATATAGCTCCACATTGATCTGGTACTGGTACTTCCTGTATATAGCTCCACATTGATCTGGTACTGGTACTCCCTGTATATAGCTCCACATTGATCTGGTACTGGTACTTCCTGTATATAGCTCCACATTGATCTGGTATTGGTACTCCCTGTATATAGCTCCACATTGATCTGGTACTGGTACTTCCTGTATATAGCTCCACATTGATCTGGTAATGGTACTCCCTGTATATAGCTCCACATTGATCTGGTAATGGTACTCCCTGTATATAGCTCCACATTGATCTGGTACTGGTACTCCCTGTATATAGCTCCACATTGATCTGGTACTCCCTGTATATAGCTCCACATTGATCCAGTACTGATACTCCCTGTATCGAGCTCCATTCTTGTGTATTTTATTTTATTCCTCGTGTTACTATTTTATTTTTATCGTTGGGATGGGCTCGTAAGCAAGCATTTCACGATAAAGTATACACCAGTTGTATTCGGCACGTGACAAATATAATTAGGTTTTATTTAAAACACTGGGGTAAATCCTGTATGGAAATCCACCACAAGAGTAGGATTACTGATCTAGGGTCAGGTCCCACCAGTCAATATCATTTGATTAATTATGATCTAAAAGTAAAAACTGATCCCATCACTCCTACTCTAAGATGCTTTGTGAATACGGGTCCAGATAAGACAAGTTAACCCTAGCCCCCCGGGAAATAAGCTGTTTAGCTATTGCTTAGAGGAGGGTTGGGAGACACTGGGGCGTCCAATGGCACCCCTGGACAGGTCCAGCCAGGAAGGAGCTTACCCAACCACTCGGAGGCTAGCAGAGGCAGAGAGAGGTAGAGTTAGCAGAGAGAGGTAGAGTTAGCAGAGAGAGGTAGAGTTAGCAGAGAGAGGTAGAGTTAGCAGAGAGAGGTAGAGTTAGCAGAGAGGTAGAGTTAGCAGAGAGGTAGAGTTAGCAGAGAGAGGTAGAGTTAGCAGAGGCAGAGAGAGGTAGAGTTAACAGATCTGAAAAAGAGGCACAACAATATTTGAACGAGAATTCAGTCCACTTGACAATTCAACAAAATTCTGATCATCATTCTGATGATTTTTACAACTTGAGACAGAAAACAATATAATAATAATAATAATAATAATAATAATATGCCATTTAGCAGACGCTTTTATCCAATCCAGTCATGTGTGCATACATTTTTACATAAAATAAAAAATATATATGTATTGTGGGAAATTATTATCTTATATTTTAGATGTGCTGTTAGCTTAATAAGAAAGCATTAATGATTAAACATAAAAGGTTTGTACTGTACTGATATAGTTTGGTCAACATAACAAGCTGTGATTAATGTGAGGAGCTGTTAGGGAGTAGGGTGAGATAAGGCTTGTGTCTCACACAGACACAAACACTGCCTCTTTGTTAAACCGCGCTCAAGGACATGTGTTCTGCTACAAAGATGTCTGAGGTTGCTGACTCTCTGGACAAGTTGCAAAACAACTAGACACCTGGCAACAGTGAAGCGCCAAGGGGCTGGGACCAGCCTGTGCGCCAACGATAGGCTGAGTAAGTCTAAACCACGCTCAGTCTCTACTCTGATAGGCCAGCAGGGAGCGGGAACTATCTCTGTCAGAGTATTTAAAGAAGAACTCATAACAATGGACCAGTTCTCTGTCTGCCCTGCGTGGTATTTCAGTGGACCCGTATATACGAACATCATATTTACCATTGAAGTGTTTTGCATTAATTAAAATACTAGTTTATTTTAGAAGACGTGTATTGACCTCTTTTTGTTCCAATACCAGATTTGAATTGACGCAACTTATCAGTATATATGTGTATACTGTATTATTGTATATATGAAAACATATGTAATGTAACACAGATACAGTGAATGTGGTGGTTTCAAATAATAAATGTTACTACAAATAGCTAGCTCTAGCCATGCTTTACCTGAAAATGTCTATCTGATATTATAGCTAGCTAGTTGATGTTGCTCCAGTGAACAAGAATATAAACGCAACATGTAAAGTGTTGATCCCATTATTCATGAGCTGAAATAAAAGATCACAGAAATTAACCATATGCATAAAAAACGTATTTCTCTCAAATGTTGTGCACAAATTAGTTTACATCCCTGTTAGTGACCATTTCTCTTTGCCAAGATAATCCATCCACCTGACAGGTGTGGCATTTCAAAAAGCTGATTAAACAGCATGAACATTACACGGGTGCACCTTGTGCTGGGGACAATAAAAGGCCACTCTAAAATGTGCAGTTTTATCACACAACACAATGCCACAGATGTCTCAATTTATAGAGGGCGTGTGCAATTGGCATGCTGACTGCAGGAATGTCCAACAGAGCTGTTTCCAGAGAATTGAATGTTAATTTCTCTACCATAAGCCTTCTCCAACGTCGTTTTAGAGAATTTTGCAGTACATCCAACAGTTGTGTGGGCGAGTGGTTTGCTGATGTCAACGTTGTGAACAGAGTGCCCCATGGTGGCGGTGGGGTTATGGTATGGGCAGGCATTAGCTACGGACAACGAACACAATTGCATTTTATCGACGGCAATTTGAATGCACAGAGATACCGTGATGAGATCCTGAGGCCCATTGTCGTGCCTGTAATATTCATATGTGTCAGCATACTGAATTGTAATTGGATGCATTCTACCGTCGTATCATACTGCGCTATGATTGGTTAAGACCACCCAGGTGGTGAGGTCATTCTAAAGATGATCATGGCCGGAGACACATGGACATGCCAGTTATAGCTAGTTAATAAAGAGCTACGTTTAGAAAGATCCTGTTGTCCTGCATTTTATTATTTTGGACAAAGCATACAAAACAAGACATGGTGTCAGAGTAAAAGGACTAAAAAAATGATTTTGCTGGAGTTCCTTCACCTCGAATGGATTGGGGGTCTACAAATCTACCCGATGCATGGCGTAAGTTCAAACAGCATGTGGAGCTGATGTTCACGGGTCCTCTGAAGGAAAGAGGAGAAGAGGAAAAGTGCAGCTACCTGCTCCTCTGGATCTGTGAAAATGGGAGAGACATTTACAACTCATGGACACTTACCGAGGCTGAATCAAAAGTACCGAAGCTTGACATCTGAGTGCGAGCTACAGCCCACCACGCGCAGACTGACTGGTGGCGAACAGCTCCCAGTAAAAGGCACATGCACTTTCAAATGCAAATACAAGGAAAGTGACATGATGTTGGACTTTTACATTGTTGACACTCGAGCACCTGCAGTGCTAGGTCTTTAAGCATGTATAGACATGGACCTCATCAAGCTAGTCAGTGACAGCACCAGTAGAGATAGAGAATGTCATGGAGGAGTTTGCTGATGTTTCTACAGGAATAGGACTATTCCCAGGAGAATGTACCATTCACCTTGACCCAGACGCAACCCCTGTGGTCTACCCACCAAGAAGGATTCTCCTTGCTCTCCGCGCCCGTCTGAAGAAAGAGTTGGAGAGCATGGAGCAATATGACATCGTCACCAAGGTTACAGAACCGACGGATTGGGTCAACGCGTTAGTGGTGGTGGTGAAACCACGCAGAGGCAAGCTCAGAGTATGTCTCGACCCAAGAGACTTGAACAAGGCTATCAAACGCCCCCATTACCCCTTACCGACGCTAGATGGCATCACACACAAGCTAGCGGGCGCACGCTACTTCAGCGTCATGGACGCCAGATCAGGCTACTGGGCTATCAAGCTCACAGAAGAGTCATCTAAGCTCACAACGTTCAACACACCGTTTGGACGCTACAGGTTCCGTCGCCTGCCTTTTGGGATTATCTCAGCCCAAGACGAGTTTCAGCGAAAGATCGACGAGGTGTACGAAGGCCTCGACGGAGTCCTGGCAATTGTGGACGACATCCTTGTCTATGGTGGAACCAAAGAAAAACACGACAGAAACCTCAGCGCGATGCTGCAAAGGTCCCGCGAGAGAGGAGTCCGGCTCAACCCCGAGAAGAGCACAGTCGGCGCTACAGAGGTCAGCTACTTCGGACATCTTCTCACAGCGAATGGAATCAGGCCAGATCCGCAGAAGATCTCAGCCATAAAGGAAATGGAGCCACCAAAGGACCGCACAGAGCTGAAAACAGTGCTTGGCATGGTCAACTACTTAGCCAAGTTCGCACCCAGCCTCTCCAATGCTAATGCACCCCTGCGTCAGCTGCTAAAGCAGTCCAATGAGTTCCTCTGGGACAAGCAACACGACATCGCTTTCCAGAAAGTGAAAGACTTGATCACGAGAGAACCAGGACCAATCCTTGCCTACTACGACCCCAACAAAGAGCTCAGACTCCAGGTGGATGCGTTGAAGTATGGACTAGGTGCAGTGCTACTGCAAGAAGGAAAACCCATCGGCTACGCTTCCAAATCTCTCACAGACTGTGAAAAATACTACGCTCAAATTGAAAAGGAGCTGTACGCCATTCTGTTCGGATGTAAGCGTTTCCATCAGTATGTCTATGGACGACAAGTCATTGTGGAATCCGACCACAAGCCCCTTGAGTCAATCATACAGAAACAACAAGCCCCTTGAGTCAATCATGAGGAAACCGCTAGCCGCAGCCCCGCCAAGGCTACAGAGAATGATCCTTGAACTACAAAAATACGACTTCACAATCACTCTCCGTCCAAACAAAGACATCCCTGTCGCAGACACACTCTCCAGGAAGTTTCTTACCTACAAGGACAGCAGCCTCAGTGAAGGCATGGACATGCAGGTGTACACTGTGTACAGCAACTTACCAGTTAGTGACACAAAACTGAAGGAGATCCGAGCAGAAACAGAAAAAGACACACAACTCACAAAGCTGAGTAAAGTCATACAGTCAGGATGGCCTGAGGAGAGGAGAAAATGCCCTCAGAGCGTCTCAGAGTTCTGGAACCATCGTGACGAACTATCACAGATCAACGGAATCATTTTCAAAGGAGAGAAAAATCATCATTCCTACCAGTCTCAGAGAAGAGATTTTGACAAAGATCCATGCTGGACACATGGGCATGGAAAAGTGCAAACAGAGAGCACGGGACATTTTGTTTTGGCCCGGAATGTGCAAACAAATAGAGGACATGGTTGGTAAATGCCCCACCTGTTTTGAACGACGCCCCTCAAACACCAAAGAGCCAATGTTACCTCACCGTGTCCCAGACCGACCCTGGCAGGTCGTGGCAACCGATCTGTTCACCTGGAACAACGAGGACTACATTATAACAGAGGACTACTACAGCAGATACTTGGAACTCGACAGGCTTCACAGAACCACATCTGCAGCTGTGATACACAAGCTGAAAGCAGCCTTTGCCAGGCATGGCGTTGTAGAGACTTTAATATCTGACAATGGCCCCTGTTACAAATCAAATGAGTTTGAATCCTTCACAAAAGCATGGGAGTTCACACACGTCACCACAAGCCCACATTACCCTCAAAGTAATGGCCTTGCTGAAAAATCTGTGCAGATCGCTAAATCACTCATGGACAAAGCAAAAGCAGACAAGAGAGGCCCCTATCTCAGTCTCCTTGAATACCGCAACACTCCAGTTGAAAACTTCAAATCACCAGTCCAGCTGTTGATGAGCCGCAGACTTCGCTCCATCCTTCCAAGCACCAACCAGCAGCTGCAACCTGAGGTCGTCAGCTACAAGGAAATGCATGCAAAACGTGCACAGAGACAACAACAGCAAAAGCGATACTATGACAGGTCAGCCAGAACACTGCCACCACTGAACGACGACGGAGAGTCAGTTAGAATCCAGGAGCATGGCTACTGGAAGCCAGCAGTCATTGTTACGGAGTCTAGTTGATAGGTAATCGACTAGTTGGACTGTTCCCCAGACTCCACGCGTAGGGATTTGTACAAGGCTTAACAAGGCTATTGAACTGAACATTGGTGTCTGTCTTTATTCCTTAATCCAACATATCATACAGAAACATGGTATCAGAAGTGGCTCGGAAAACACACGTTTGTTATTTGTGTAGCTAAGTACAGTATAGGCGAGATTCGTTCCATATGCGAACACAAGCCGTTTCCTACTCACAACACTGATCAACTCGTGTTAGCTGGCTAGCTAGCATCACTACCTACCTCCATGACTGAAGACAAAGAAATCTCCTATTCCATTGCTATGGCAGCGAACATTCCGCCACCAAATCACATGGTTCTCACAGGGGACTGGAATACTAATTGGGACAACTTCAGGGATGAATTCGAGGACTATGCGCTGGCGACCGGTCTACATGAGAAACCCAACGAGGTACAAGCGGCAACTCTGAGGAGTTTAATGGGCAGCGAATGCAGGCATATCTACCGGCACAATCTCACCCTCACGGCACGACAACAGTGTGATGCAAAGGCTATATTGGATGCATTGGGGAATTACTTCAAACCCGCCAGAAACGTAATTTACGAGCGGTTCGTTTTCGAAGCTGCAAACAGGAAGAGGGTGAGTCAGTACACAACTTTGTAACCCGTTTGAGAGAGAAATCCGCCACTTGTGAATACGGGGGATTGAAAGATGAACTGATTCGTGACAAAATAGTACTTGGAATTGCAAATGAGAATACGCGCCGGCGTCTACTGAGAGAGAGGGCTTAACATTAGTAACTGCCATCGAAATGTGCCGCACTGCTGAAGTCACTGACATGAGAATGAGAGCAATGGAAACGGAAACCCCACGCTCCGACGTTGATACTGTTCACGCTGTTGCTAGGCAGACATTCAGACAAAACCAATCGAGGCAGAGTAATTCACCACGAACGGTGAACACAGAGAGCCCCGTAGCATGTAAATACTGTGGGAATACACACACACGTGGCAAAGAGCACTGCCCGGCCTATGGAAAACCATGCAGAGCTTGTGGAACTAATAATCACTTTGCAAAAGTGTGTCTCAAAAGCAAAAGAAGGGTGAGTGAGGGCAAGATTCACTGTGTTGATGATGTTACTCAATGTTCAGAGCTGAACAGTGAAAGTGACATTTACATGCATGAATCCATTGGGGCTGTACACTCAAGAGGGAAGAAATGGTTTGTGACACTACGATTACACAACAAGCAACAACAATGTCAACTGGATTCGGGCGCTACATGCAACGTAATGAGCTACAAAGACAAAATCAATCTGGCACCTGACACACATCTATTTCCCAGCGATACTAGACTAAAGCTGTACTCAGGAGAACTAATGAGCTCTATGGGCACCTTTGAGACCGAATGTGTTATTCGGGGGACGCAAACACAAGCTGGAGTTCGAGATTGTGAAAACCAGTCAAAATCCTCTCCTCTCAGGCTCTACATGCGAACGCCTGGGACTGATGCAGTTCACTGTACCAAATGACCTGCACATTGTGGATCATGTCCAGCATGGACCCCTGTCCAAAGAACAACTACTCAGCAGATATGACGATGTATTCAACATGCCCGTTGAATCAGTGCCTGGGGAGGTACACTTTGAAGTGGATGAGAGCATTACTCCAGTCCAGTGTGCTCCTCGCAATGTGCCCATTGCAATGAAAGTGGCTGTGAAGGCCCAGCTGGACAAGTACGAGGCCGATGGCCACATGACATCTGTGACTGAACCAACTGACTGGATCAGCAATATGGTCATAGTGAAAAAACCAGAGAAGCTGAGGGTCTGCATCGACCCAAAGCATCTGAACCAAGCACTGAAACGATCCCACTACATCATGCCGACACTAGAGGATGTCCTCTATAAGCTTCCCAAGGCCAGGATTTTCACCTTGGTGGATGCCCGAGATGCATTCCTTCAATGCAAGCTGGACGAAGAAAGCAGCTTCATGACTACCTTCTGGACCCCCTGGGGTCGGAAACGCTGGCTCAAGCTCCCGTTTGGTGTCTCAGTGGCGCCTGAGGTATACCAACGCAAGCAGCACGAGTTACTGGCTGGGCTCAAGGGCATTGAACCCATCGCCGATGATATCCTGATCGTAGGCTGTGGTGAAACAGACGAAGAAGCAGAACGCGACCACGATGTGAAGCTCCTGGCACTGATGGAGCGCTGCCGATCAGTTAAGCTTCGTCTTGGCCTGAAGAAGCTGCAGTTCAAGGTGAAAGACGTCCACTTCCATGGCCACATTCTCTCGGCAAAAGGCCTGAAGCCGGACCCAGACAAGGTCCAAGCGATCCTCGACATGCCAAACCCGTCTGATGCAAAAGGAGTACAGCGTCTCATCGGCTTTGCAAACTATCTTGCAAAGTTCATGCCACACCTATCAGCAGTCTGTGAGCCTCTGCGCCGGTTGCTGGACAAAGACACACCATGGCACTGGCTACCCAAGCACGAGGCCGCAGTGCAGGAGATGAAATCTCTGGCTTCATCCATGCCAGTGTTGCGCTACTACGACGTCACGAAGCCTGTCACAATCCAGAGCGACTCTAGCCAAAGGGGACTTGGATGCTGCCTTATGCAGGAAGGCCAGCCCGTTGCGTTTGCCTCGAGAGCGCTCACCCCCACCGAACAAAACTATGCACAAATTGAGAAAGAGTGCCTCAGCATCGTCTTCTCCTGCCAGCGATTCCATCACTACTTATATGGTCGAGAGCTGGTCACCGCTGAAACTGACCACAAACCACTCATTGCCATATTCAGTAAACCTCTCCTCAACGCGCCCAAGAGGCTTCAAAGTATGCTCCTGACTCTGCAAAACTACAGCCTGAAGGTCATTTACAAGCCAGGACCTGAGATGTACATCAGCGACACACTGAGCAGGGCAACAGCACAATGTACAGGTAGAGGCACTGCCTATCAGCGGCAGGCCATCTGCTCGCTACAGCAGGAACAACAAGATGTTCAACAGATCAATCAGGCAGACTACTTAAACGTGACAGATCACCGCCTAGCCCAGATCAGGCAACATACTGACAAGGACGAACACCTACAGTCACTGAAGTCCATGGCTCTAGCAGGTTGGCCATATCTGAAAGAGGAGACACCTTTCACAGTGAGAGAATACTGGACCTTTCGAGATGAGATCAGTGTGCAAAATGGCGTCTTGTTCAGAGGTCAGAAGGTCATTATTCCCAAATCACTACGTCCAGAGATGCTTACCCGCATACACTCCAGTCACGTCGGAGGTGACGCATGCTACCGTCAGGCTCGTGAAACATTATACTGGCCAAACATGCAAGCAGAAATTAAAGACTTTGTCAGCAACTGTACCACATGCAACGAGTACGCTCATGAACAGCAAAAGGAAACCATGATGTCACACGAACTGCCCACAAGGGCCTGGCAAATCATCAGCATGGACTTATTCAGCCACAGACAAAAGGACTATCTTCTCCTCGTTGATCATTACTCTGACTTTTGGGAAATTGAACTGCTCCCTGACTTGTCCGCAGAGACGGTCATAAAGCGCTGCAAGGCGCAGTTTGCAAGGCAAGGTCAGCCTGACAAGGTAATCACGGACAATGGCCCACAATTCACTGCACAGTTCAAGCGTTTCGCCTCAGAATGGGAGTTTGACCACGTGACCTCCTCTCCAAGACACCCAAAAGCAAATGGCAAGGCAGAATCAGCTGTCAAGATTGCAAAAACCTGTTAAGCAGGGCCTTGCGCGACAGCAACGACCCATGGAAAGCGATCTTACAGTGGAGGAACACACCCACCGAAAACATGGACAGCAGCCCAGCACAACGCCTTCTGTCCAGACGTTCTGAAGACTACTATCCCCGTAGCTAACAAGCTACTTGAGCCCTGCGTCATGGTTGGCGTCACGGACAAACTGCGTCACAGAAAGCAGCTCGCTAAGTGCTTCTACGACCGGACTGCTCGAGACCTACCAGAGCTGGAGGTGGGTGAAACTATAAGGATGAAACCGCTGCCGGGAGACCACACAGGACTTTGGAGGCTGGGCACATGCCTACAGAGAGTTGCACCACGTTCTTACCTGGTGGATGTTGGTGGCTCCCTCTATCGTCGCAATCGGGTGGATCTGCGCGTAGCAGAGCAGACAAACCAGAACATGCCATACACTCACTTAGATGAGCTGGATCACAGTCCAGGCCTAAGGGTAAGGGGTGCAGAATTGAGACATGAGCCAACTGAAGGTGAAGCTTCTACCCCACCAAACTCTCCAGCTCGTGGCCCTAATCCTACCCCTGTCAGAGCCAATACTTACTCACGGGTGGGTCGGCTGTGCAAGCCACCGGACAGGCTTACTCTGTAAGCAAGAGACTTAACTTGTTGTCTGTTAATCTAAAAAAGGAAGATGACAGCTGAAGTAAAAAGAAAATGTCATGCTTTTCAATTGTTATGACTTGACTGTTAAGAACGCAATGTTATGCCGTTATGTTTGCACTTTCTATTGAAAAGGATGATGTTACGGAGTCTAGTTGATAGGTAATCGACTAGTTGGACTGTTCCCCAGACTCCACGCGTAGGGATTTGTACAAGGCTTAACAAGGCTATTGAACTGAACATTGGTGTCTGTCTTTATTCCTTAATCCAACATATCATACAGAAACAGTCGTCATCCAACCAGCTGACACTGAACGTTCATATCACGTCCGCACCGCAGAAGGAGCGGTGTACCGCCGCAATCGTCATCACCTACTGAACACAAAAGAACAACGCACTGACGAGATGAACTGTTCCCCTGAAAGAGAACGGGATGGACTAAACACAGACACAACACAACATACACCATACTTACCTGCAACACCACAAGAACTGTTGACTGACACAGAAGCATGCTCAGCTTCATATCACACAAGGTCAGGAAGAGAGGTCAAGCCTAGAGCTGTCCTAGACCTGTGAAATGTCAAAGGGCGTAGGCGGATCGCTGCCCTAAGAGAGTTCCGGACTGTAAACTTGTTATTGAAAAGTTAACTTGAAATGCTTTGGTATTGTATTTGTTTGATATGTTGAGATGTCTTTGCTACAGTGAAAAGCCGAGTTGCTGAGAAATATTAGTTCTAAAAGTAACAGTATGCTGAATCATTGTTTCAGTCTGTTATGTTGATGCAGTTGGTGCAGTTTAAATGGTTACTTACCTCGGCTTCAAACTACAGAGCATGTATTCAAAAGAAACGCTTTGCTGTTCTACATATTTTTTCTTTTTTTTAAAGAAGGGGGATGTAATATTCATGTGTCAGCAAACTGAATTGTAATTGGATGCATTCTACTGTCATATCATACTGTGCTATGATTGGTTAAGACCACCCAGGTGGTGAGGTCATTCTAAGATGATCATGGCCAGAGACACATGAACATGCCAGTTATAGCTAGTTAATAAAGAGCTACGTTTATAAAGATCCTGTCGTCCTGCATTTTATTATTTTGTACAAAGCATACAAAACAAGACAGATACACTTATTGTGAAGAAGGTGGATTTTGTAGCATGTATACCCCCATTTATTAATTGTACTGCACAAGTGTCCAAGAAGCTGGACATCATTGTATCTGCAGCCGATAAGTTTTTGGGCCTCCGAGACTTCACAGCAGAAGCACTGCAAGGACTACTGTCGCCAGGAAATGTCCCGCCAACACAGGATCCTTTTGAGCCTGCGTATGGACCTGATTAAAACAGAAAAGCAGGCTGATATAGTTTAATTAACATCTCGTTACTGATAGTTTGTATGGAATTGTATTTTTTATTTTTGACCCAGCATTTTTCATTTTTTGATCCTTATTATACACCTGTAAAGTAGGTGGCGGAATGCACATATAATTGTTGCGAACGCCATTATACCAAAGAAGAAGAAGAAGCGGCAACAGCAGCTTCGGACGTCATTGAAGACGTGATAATGTAACTTTGAAACGAACGACATTGTGTCGGATCAGAAATGCCACAGAGCATTCTGGAACTTTCTGGTAGCTTACTGGAACTTTCTCTGGTAGCTTACAGGAACTTTCTCTGGTAGCTGGTGCTTTGGAAACAGCATCGGTGCTCCGGTATCAATCTCCCATCACTAGTAACGACCCGTGTGGTTGCGTCAACCTTGCCGTCAAGTTGGGTCGTAACCAAAATGTCAAGAGAGCTAGCTAACTATGTGATAAATATCTAGTTCACTTGCTAATTACCACCATCTTATTGGGCAAACCAGGGATCTTTTGCCAGGTATTTCGCATGGAAACATACCGAGGATATTCATGTTTACGATAGGATGCCAGCTATCGTTTCCAAATAACGTCAGCTAGCTGGTACAGCTATCAACCGATTTAGCCAACATTTGCCCTTTACGCTAACAATCAAGCTAGCTAGGGTCGTTCTGAAGTAGACAACAAGAAGGTTGAACCTTTAGCTCAATAAAATGATAACTAGCTAGATATGCTAACGTTAGTTAGTAAACTGAAAATGATGCTAGGAAATTGAAGGTAATAATACTGTCTTTTGTAATAACTTAGCATTTCGCTACACCCGCAATAACATCTGCTAAATATGTGTATGTGACCAATAAAATTCGGTCTTCTTTATTTTTATTCGATTTTAATTAACGTTAGTTAGCTAGTTAACGTTAGCAATAGCCATGCCAGTAAAAGTTAGCTTAACGTTAGTTAGCTATCATATGAAAACAAGTCTCCTCATGCAGCGCCTCACAAATCAGATCATGTTGTTTTCATCGTGCAGGGTTGAATGACAACTGGTATTCATGATGCCAACATTTGCATTACGTTTTATTATGGATTCTGATACTTTTCCAGTGAGAAACTTTGAGCTCATCTTTCTACGAGTTTCCAAGTAAGAAATGTCCGACTTGTGTTGAATGCGGAAAATCTGCAATCTTAAGTGACTTCCATAATTCTTGACTCATTGAATTTACATGAGTACAGGTTCGCTGAAGTGACAGATAGGGTTGGTCCACGTAATCTTTGCATACGGATTGTCAATGTGCCATTTCTATAATGGAACCAACTATTTTGAATCAGGGTTGTTCACTCTGTGATGTAACTTGTCAAAATGGTAAGGTCGCCTAACTGGGAGGACGATGATTTTACAATTGAATTAATAACATTAACAGTTGTAAACTTGAGGTATATTGAGTTCCTAGGTACATGTTAGGTACATTGATGTATGAGAGTCTTGTTTTTCTTTCTGAAGGTACTTGGGTTGGTGACAACTGCTCAGCTGGGTAGGAACTCCTGTGTGTGGTGGTCAATGTAACAGACAGTACGAACAACTCATCCAGCATCGCCATGGGCCAGGACAGAGGGAAGTATGATTTCTACATCGGCCTGGGACTAGCCATCAGCTCCAGCATCTTCATAGGAGGAAGCTTCATCCTCAAGAAGAAAGGACTACTCCGCCTGGCCAGGAAGGGACAGTGCAGAGCAGGTTGGAATGTTAACCATTAATCGGTTACCTGGTGAAAATACATTAATTTGCATAATTTAGTGGAATTAAATTGCTGCGTGTGTAGTCATCATGTATCTTACTTATCATGCGCACAGCATACATAACCTAGTTTGATGAGCGGAATGGCCTATCACCTGTCAGACAACGCGAAAGCTGCTCCTCAAAAAGCTGGTACTGGAGTTAAATGTGCTTTGGAAGCCCAGTCATTGCGCAACAAATAATTCTTAATGCAATCAAGTGTTAACAGTTTTGATGGCCATGATTAAAAATAGCTATTTTTATTTCTCAACTCGTAATTAAAGCGTGCCTCCCATTCGAGTGCCTAGGCTATAGTCAACGGTAGGTAGGCTATCAGCACGTTACCCATCGTCATTTCCAAACATTTGCCAAAATGCAATTCGTGGGAAAACCCTGTTCTAAACAGCGCACCTGATGCGAGCGGTTCCGTATACGAGAGATGAACATATTTTTGTAGTTTGTCTACCCAATTGGCAGTTACAGTCTTGTCCCATCGCTGCAACTCCCGTACGGGCATGGGAGAGGCGAAGGTCAAGAGCCGTGCGTCCTCCGAAACACAACCCAACCGAGCCGCACTGCTTCTTGACACAATGCCCTCTTAACTCGGAAGTCAGCCTCACCAATGTGTCGGAGGGAACACCGTACACCTGGCGATCGTTTCAGCGTGCACAGGAGTCGCTAGTGCGCGATGGGACAAGAACATCCCTACCGGCCAAACCCTCTCCTAACCTGGACGACGCTGGGCCAATTGTGCACCGCCCCATGGGTCTCCCGGTCGCGGCCTTAGACCACTGCGCCACTCGGGAGGGCCGAGAGATGAAAATATCTGTAAATACCTTAGAAAGAGGGGGGAACTAATCACAACACCTAGGATGGGTTGCTAAGTGAACAAAAATATAAAACGCAGCATGCAACAATTTCAAAGACTTTACTGAGTTACAGTTCATAAAAGGAAATCTGTCAATTGAAATAAATTCATTAGGCCTTAATCTATGGATTTCACGACTGGGAATACAGATATGAATCTGTTGGTCACAGATACCTTTTTAAAAAAAAGGTATCTGGACACATCTCCTTCGCATATAGTTGATCAGGCTGTTGATTGTGGCCTGTGGAATGTTGTCCCACTCCTCTTCAATGGCTGTGTGAAGTTGCTGGATATTGGCGGGAACTGGAACACGCGGTCGTACACGTCGATCCAGAGCATCCCAAACATGCTCAATGGGTGACGTCTAGTGAGTAGGCAGGCCATGGAAGAACTGGGACATTTTCAGCTTCCAGGAATTGTGTACAGATCCTTGCGACATGGGGCCGTGCATTATCATGCTGAAACATGAGGTGATGGCGGCGGATGAATGGCACGACAATGAGCCTCAGGATCTCATCACGGTATCTATGTGCATTCAAATTGCCATCGATAAAATGCAATTGTGTTCATTGTCCGTAGCTTATGCCTGCCCATACCATAACCCCACTGCGACCATGGGGCACTCTGTTCACAACGTTAAGCAAACTGCTCACCCACACAACGCCATACACGCTGTCTGCCATCTGCCTGGTACAGTTGAAACCGGGATTCATCCGTGAAGAGCACACTTCTGCAGCGTACCAGTGGCCATCGAAGGTGAGCATTTGCCCACTGAAGTCTGTTACGACACCGAACTGCAGTCAGGTCAAGACCCTGGTGAGGACGACGAGCACTTAGATGAGCTTCCCTGAGACGGTTTCTGACAAGTTTGTGCAGAAATTCTTTGGTTGCAAACCCACAGTTTCATCAGCTGTCCGGGTGGCTGGTCTCAGACGATCCCGCAGGTGAAGAAGCCGGATGTGGAGGTCCTGGGCTGGCGTGGTTACACGTGGTCTGCGGTTGTGAGGCCAGTTGGACGTAATACTGACAAATTCTCATTGGTGGAGGCTTATGGTAGAGAAATTAACATTACATTCTCTGGCAACAGATCTGGTGGACATTCCTGCAGCCAGCATGCCAATTGCACACTCCCTCAAAACTTGAGACATCTGTGGAATTGTGTTGTGTGACAAAACTGCACATTTTAGAGTGGCCTTTTATTGTCCCCAGCACAAGGTGCACCTGTGTAATGATCATGCTGTTTAATCAGCTTCTTGATATGCCACACCTGTCAGGTGGATGGATTATCTTGGCAAAGGAGAAATGCTCACTAACAGGGATGTAAATTGTGCACAACATTAGAGAGAAATAAGCTTTTTGTGCTTATGGAACATTTCTGGGATCTTTTATGAAACATGGGACCAACACTTAACATGTTGCGTTTACATTTTTGTTCAGTATAATATGAGTAGGATTGTGCCTTTGGCTTCTGGACAGTGAAAGAAAGTTGATATGACAACCAATAGTACAGTAGAGAAATTCTGGTTAATGGCATGAGGAAATCTTTATAAAATAACTGCCTGCACATTTCTATGGCTAAGCTACTTTGAAGCAAGGTCAGACATGCCGCATTATTTGAAGTAAAGCAAAACTTTCAGGTTTCCAACAGTTATACTGCCTCAAGCTCACATTACATTATACTGCCTCAAGCTCACATTACATTATGCTGCCTCAAGCTCACATTACATTATGCTGCCTCAAGCTCACATTACATTATGCTGCCTCAAGCTCACATTACATTATGCTGCCTCAAGCTCACAATACATTATGCTGCCTCAAGCTCACATTACATTATGCTGCCTCAAGCTTACATTACATTATGCTGCCTCAAGCTCACATTACATTATGCTGCCTCAAGCTCACATTACATTATACTGCCTCAAGCTCACATTACATTATGCTGCCTCAAGCTCACATTACATTATGCTGCCTCAAGCTCACATTACATTATGCTGCCTCAAGCTCACATTACATTATACTGCCTCAAGCTCACATTACATTATGCTGCCTCAAGCTCACATTACATTATGCTGCCTCAAGCTCACATTACATTATGCTGCCTCAAGCTCACATTACATTATGCTGCCTCAAGCTCACATTACATTATACTGCCTCAAGCTCACATTACATTATGCTGCCTCAAGCTCACATTACATTATGCTGCCTCAAGCTCACATTACATTATGCTGCCTCAAGCTCACATTACATTATGCTGCCTCAAGCTCACATTATACTGCCTCAAGCTCACATTACATTATGCTGCCTCAAGCTCACATTACATTATGCTGCCTCAAGCTCACATTACATTATGCTGCCTCAAGCTCACATTACATTATACTGCCTCAAGCTCACATTACATTATGCTGCCTCAAGCGCACATTACATTATGCTGCCTCAAGCTCACATTACATTATACTGCCTCAAGCTCACATTACATTATACTGCCTCAAGCTCACATTACATTATGCTGCCTCAAGCTCACATTACATTATGCTGCCTCAAGCTCACATGACATAATATTGCCTCCAGCTCACATTGTAAAGTGATGGGTAACGTGCTGATAGCCTGCCTGCCGTTGACTATAGCCTATGCACTCGAATGGTGAATGGGAGGCGCGCTTTAGTTAAATGCTGGTTTCAATGGCATATGAGGAAATCTTTATAAACATAATTGCATAAATAATGTTTCTATGGTCGAATTTAGCTTAGCTCTACAGTCACATGTACTGTATGGCATATAGTTAGGTTGAATTTGTACATTCGAGGAAGGGCTCAAGAGAGCAGGTACTTTACATATTTATGTTCAGTCACATGTACAGTAAGTACGCAGTACGCACCAGGGTTTTTTCTGGATAAAAAGGGTCTTAGGTCGTGGGCATGGCAGGGGGCGTGGTCGACCGGTCGGCGCACCAGAGTTTTAGACAACATTTTCAAAAATGTCTCCATGGAGCTGAGAGAACATGTTGCTGTCTTAAAGCACATTTCCTGCAATTCTACACATTTTGCCATGCAGCTGAGAGAACATGTTGCGGTTTTAAAGCTAATTTCCTGCAATTCTATGCATTTTGCCATGGCTAATGCTATGTTCTTTTGCTCAAACATAACAATCTATACTGCTAAATTCATTGTTTTTGGAATTTTCAATTGCCCCTGATTGTCTAGGTTTTATTTTGATGATTGTCACATTTACATTTACGTCATTTAGCAGACGCTCTTATCCAGAGCGACTTACAAATTGGTGCATTCACCCTATAGCCAGTGGGATAACCACTTTACAATATTATTTTTTTATTTTTTGGGGGGGGTAGAAGGATTACTTTATCCTATCCCAGGTATTCCTTAAAGAGGTGGTAATACCTGGGATAGCATAAAGCAATCCTTCTACCCCCCCCCTTACCCCACTCTAAAAAATAATAATATTGACCAGCAGTTGATCACAGTTTGTCACCTGTTGCTTTTATTAGACACAGCAATCATTATCTACCGTACAGTAGGCTCTCTGCTGCACCGTGCCTTCTTTATAAACACCCAAATAATATGCCATTTAGCAGACGCTTTTATCCAACGTATGTACCCTACAAATGGTACCCTATTCCCTATGTAGTGCACTACTTTAGACCAGAGAATGGTACCCTATTCCCTATGTAGTGCACTACTTTAGACCAGAGAATGCTACCCTATTCCCTATGTAGTGCACTACTTTAGACCAGAGAATGGTACCCTATTCCCTATATAGTGCACTACTTTAGACCAGAGAATGGTACCCTATTCCCTATGTAGTGCACTACTTTAGACCAGAGAATGGTACCCTATTCCCTATGTAGTGCACTACTTTAGACCAGAGAATGGTACCCTATTCCCTATATAGTGCACTACTTTCGACCAGGGCTCATAGGGAGTAGTGCCGTTTGGGACACAGACTAGACAAAGATCAGGAAGGACACATGCAGCTGTTGCCAAACCTTCAGAAGGTGTACCACTGGTTGTTACCATAACGTCCTAGAGTTTATCAGTCCAACTGATATGGTGGGACTCCACTGCATGACATGACATGGAACACACATTAGAACTGGAATATGTTTGAATAGGCTAAATACTATAGTCCTGTTGTTTTTCTGTCTAGGCCAGGGTGGACATGCATATCTTAAAGAATGGCTCTGGTGGGCTGGTTTATTATCAAGTAAGTGAACATTTCTACCCTAAGATGACGTGTTTCAGTTCACAGTTTCAATGAGGCTATCCTGTTTTCTGTGATTTTTGTTTTACAAGATGTATTTCAGTTCACCTTAGTTGGTGTCTGTTTGTTTTCTCAGTGGCGGCTGGAGAAGGGGCGAACTTCGCAGCGTATGCCTTTGCTCCTGCTACGCTCGTCACCCCTCTGGGGGCCCTCAGTGTGCTGGTCAGGTAGGTCACCCCTCTGGGGGCCCTCAGTGTGCTGGTCAGGTAGGTCACCCCTCTGAGGGCCCTCAGTGTGCTGGTCAGGTAGGTCACCCCTCTAGGGGCCCCTCAGTGTGCTGGTCAGGTAGGTCACTCCTCTAGGGGCCCCTCAGCTACACACCTCTGTCTGAGTCTTTACCAGCAGCTACAGTAGGTTACACACCTCTGTCTGAGTCTTTACCAGCAGCTACAGTAGGTTACACACCTCTGTCTGAGTCTTTACCAGCAGCTACAGTAGGTTACACACCTCTGTCTGAGTCTTTACCAGCAGCTACAGTAGGTTACACACCTCTGTCTGAGTCTTTACCAGCAGCTACAGTAGGTTACACACCTCTGTCTGAGTCTTTACCAGCAGCTACAGTAGACCACACACCTCTGTCTGAGTCTTTACCAGCAGCTACAGTAGGCTACACACCTCTGTCTGAGTCTTTACCAGCAGCTACAGTAGGCTACACACCTCTGTCTGAGTCTTTACCAGCAGCTACAGTAGGTTACACACCTCTGTCTGAGTCTTTACCAGCAGCTACAGTAGGTTACACACCTCTGTCTGAGTCTTTACCAGCAGCTACAGTAGGCTACACACCTCTGTCTGAGTCTTTACCAGCAGCTACAGTAGGTTACACACCTCTGTCTGAGTCTTTACCAGCAGCTACAGTAGGCTACACACCTCTGTCTGAGTCTTTACCAGCAGCTACAGTAGGTTACACACCTCTGTCAGAGTCTTTACCAGCAGCTACAGTAGGTTACACACCTCTGTCAGAGTCTTTACCAGCAGCTACAGTAGACTACACACCTCTGTCTGAGTCTTTACCAGCAGCTACAGTAGACTACACAC
This sequence comes from Coregonus clupeaformis, assembly GCF_020615455.1. Taxonomy (NCBI): domain Eukaryota; kingdom Metazoa; phylum Chordata; class Actinopteri; order Salmoniformes; family Salmonidae; genus Coregonus; species Coregonus clupeaformis. The sequence goes on along the minus strand of NC_059211.1, from coordinate 59,168,972 downwards.
CTCTGTCTGAGTCTTTACCAGCAGCTACAGTAGGTTACACACCTCTGAGTCTTTACCAGCAGCTACAGTAGGTTACACACCTCTGTCTGAGTCTTTACCAGCAGCTACAGTAGGTTACACACCTCTGTCTGAGTCTTTACCAGCAGCTACACACCTCTGTCTGAGTCTTTACCAGCAGCTACAGTAGGTTACACACCTCTGTCTGAGTCTTTACCAGCAGCTACAGTATGTTACACACCTCTGTCTGAGTCTTTACCAGCAGCTACAGTAGGTTACACACCTCTGTCTGAGTCTTTACCAGCAGCTACAGTAGGTTACACACCTCTGTCAGAGTCTTTACCAGCAGCTACAGTAGGCTACACACCTCTGTCTGAGTCTTTACCAGCAGCTACAGTAGGCTACACACCTCTGTCTGAGTCTTTACCAGCAGCTACAGTAGACTACACACCTCTGTCTGAGTCTTTACCAGCAGCTACAGTAGGTTACACACCTCTGTCTGAGTCTTTACCAGCAGCTACAGTAGGTTACACACCTCTGTCTGAGTCTTTACCAGCAGCTACAGTAGACTACACACCTCTGTCTGAGTCTTTACCAGCAGCTACAGTAGGTTACACACCTCTGAGTCTTTACCAGCAGCTACAGTAGGTTACACACCTCTGTCTGAGTCTTTACCAGCAGCTACAGTAGGTTACACACCTCTGTCTGAGTCTTTACCAGCAGCTACACACCTCTGTCTGAGTCTTTACCAGCAGCTACAGTAGGTTACACACCTCTGTCTGAGTCTTTACCAGCAGCTACAGTAGACTACACACCTCTGTCTGAGTCTTTACCAGCAGCTACAGTAGACTACACACCTCTGTCTGAGTCTTTACCAGCAGCTACAGTAGGTTACACACCTCTGTCTGAGTCTTTACCAGCAGCTACAGTAGGCTACACACCTCTGTCTGAGTCTTTACCAGCAGCTACAGTAGGTTACACACCTCTGTCTGAGTCTTTACCAGCAGCTACAGTAGACTACACACCTCTGTCTGAGTCTTTACCAGCAGCTACAGTAGGTTACACACCTCTGTCTGAGTCTTTACCAGCAGCTACAGTAGGTTACACACCTCTGTCAGAGTCTTTACCAGCAGCTACAGTAGGTTACACACCTCTGTCTGAGTCTTTACCAGCAGCTACAGTAGGTTACACACCTCTGTCAGAGTCTTTACCAGCAGCTACAGTAGGTTACACACCTCTGTCAGTCTTTACCAGCAGCTACAGTAGACTACACACCTCTGTCTGAGTCTTTACCAGCAGCTACAGTAGGTTACAAACCTCTGTCTGAGTCTTTACCAGCAGCTACAGTAGGTTACACACCTCTGTCTGAGTCTTTACCAGCAGCTACAGTAGGTTACACACCTCTGTCTGAGTCTTTACCAGCAGCTACAGTAGACTACACACCTCTGTCTGAGTCTTTACCAGCAGCTACAGTAGACTACACACCTCTGTCTGAGTCTTTACCAGCAGCTACAGTAGGTTACACACCTCTGTCTGAGTCTTTACCAGCAGCTACAGTAGACTACACACCTCTGTCAGAGTCTTTACCAGCAGCTACAGTAGGTTACACACCTCTGTATGAGTCTTTACCAGCAGCTACAGTAGACTACACACCTCTGTCTGAGTCTTTACCAGCAGCTACAGTAGGTTACAAACCTCTGTCTGAGTCTTTACCAGCAGCTACAGTAGACTACACACCTCTGTCTGAGTCTTTACCAGCAGCTACAGTAGACTACACACCTCTGTCTGAGTCTTTACCAGCAGCTACAGTAGACTACACACCTCTGTCTGAGTCTTTACCAGCAGCTACAGTAGACTACACACCTCTGTCTGAGTCTTTACCAGCAGCTACAGTAGGTACACACCTCTGTATGAGTCTTTACCAGCAGCTACAGTAGACTACACACCTCTGTCTGAGTCTTTACCAGCAGCTACAGTAGGTTACACACCTCTGTCAGAGTCTTTACCAGCAGCTACAGTAGACTACACACCTCTGTCTGAGTCTTTACCAGCAGCTACAGTAGGTTACACACCTCTGTCTGAGTCTTTACCAGCAGCTACAGTAGGTTACACACCTCTGTCTGAGTCTTTACCAGCAGCTACAGTAGGTTACACACCTCTGTCTGAGTCTTTACCAGCAGCTACAGTAGACTACACACCTCTGTCTGAGTCTTTACCAGCAGCTACAGTAGGTTACACACCTCTGTCTGAGTCTTTACCAGCAGCTACAGTAGGTTACACACCTCTGTCTGAGTCTTTACCAGCAGCTACAGTAGGCTACACACCTCTGTCTGAGTCTTTACCAGCAGCTACAGTAGGTTACACACCTCTGTCTGAGTCTTTACCAGCAGCTACAGTAGGTTACACACCTCTGTCTGAGTCTTTACCAGCAGCTACAGTAGACCACACACCTCTGTCTGAGTCTTTACCAGCAGCTACAGTAGGTTACACACCTCTGTCTGAGTCTTTACCAGCAGCTACAGTAGGCTACACACCTCTGTCTGAGTCTTTACCAGCAGCTACAGTAGGTTACACACCTCTGTCTGAGTCTTTACCAGCAGCTACAGTAGGTTACACACCTCTGTCTGAGTCTTTACCAGCAGCTACAGTAGACCACACACCTCTGTCTGAGTCTTTACCAGCAGCTACAGTAGGTTACACACCTCTGTCTGAGTCTTTACCAGCAGCTACAGTAGGTTACACACCTCTGTCTGAGTCTTTACCAGCAGCTACAGTAGGTTACACACCTCTGTCTGAGTCTTTACCAGCAGCTACAGTAGGTTACACACCTCTGTCTGAGTCTTTACCAGCAGCTACAGTAGGTTACACACCTCTGTCTGAGTCTTTACCAGCAGCTACAGTAGGTTACACACCTCTGTCTGAGTCTTTACCAGCAGCTACAGTAGGCTACACACCTCTGTCTGAGTCTTTACCAGCAGCTACAGTAGACTACACACCTCTGTCTGAGTCTTTACCAGCAGCTACAGTAGACTACACACCTCTGTCTGAGTCTTTACCAGCAGCTACAGTAGACTACACACCTCTGTCTGAGTCTTTACCAGCAGCTACAGTAGGTTACACACCTCTGTCTGAGTCTTTACCAGCAGCTACAGTAGGTTACACACCTCTGTATGAGTCTTTACCAGCAGCTACAGTAGGTTACACACCTCTGTCTGAGTCTTTACCAGCAGCTACAGTAGGTTACACACCTCTGTCAGAGTCTTTACCAGCAGCTACAGTAGGTTACACACCTCTGTATGAGTCTTTACCAGCAGCTACAGTAGACTACACACCTCTGTCTGAGTCTTTACCAGCAGCTACAGTAGGTTACACACCTCTGTCTGAGTCTTTACCAGCAGCTACAGTAGGCTACACACCTCTGTCTGAGTCTTTACCAGCAGCTACAGTAGGTTACACACCTCTGTCTGAGTCTTTACCAGCAGCTACAGTAGGTTACAGAGGTGTGTAGCTGCTGGTAAAGACTATTGACCTAGTCATGTAATGTGTTATTAAACTAAACCAGACTCCCCCATAGTAGAATAGTTGACCTATTGACCTAGTCATGTAATGTGTTATTAAACTAAACTGGACACCCCCATAGTAGAATAGTTGACCTATTGACCTAGTCATGTAATGTGTTATTAAACTAAACCAGACACCCCCATAGTAGAAGGAGATGATTGTGGACTACAGGGAAAAAAAAGAGGACTGAGCACGCCCCCATTCTCATCGACGGGGCTGTAGTGGAACAGGTTGAGAGCTTCAAGTTCCTTGGTGTCCACATCACCAACAAACTATCATGGTCCAAACACACCAAGACAGTCGTGAAGAGGGCACGACAAAGCCTATTCCCCCTCAGGAGACTGAAAAGATTTGGCATGGGTCCTCAGATCCTCAAAAAATTCTACAGCTGCACCTTCAAGAGCATCCTGACTGGTTGCATCACCGCCTGGTATGGCAACTGCTTGGCCTCCGACCGCAAGGCACTACAGAGGGTAGTGCGTACGGCCCAGTACATCACTGGGGCCAAGCTTCCTGCCATCCAGGACCTCTATACCAGCCGGTGTCAGAGGAAGACCCTCAAAATTGTCAAAGACTCCAGCCACCCTAGTCATAGACTATTCTCTCTGCTACCGCACGGCAAGCGGTACTGGAGTGCCAAGTCTAGGTCCAAAAGACTTCTCAACAGCTTCTACCCCCAAGCCATAAGACTCCTGAACAGCTAATCATGGCTACCCGGACTATTTGCACTGCCCCCCCACCCCATCTTTTTACGCTGCTGCTACTCTGTTAATTATTTATGCATAGTCACTTTAACTCTACCACATGTACATATTACTTCAACTACCTCAACTAGCCGGTGCCCCCGCACATTGACTCTGCACCGGTACCCCCCTGTATATATAGCCTCCCTACTGTTATTTTATTTTACTTCTGCTCTTTTTTTCTCAACACTTTTTTGTTTTATTCTATTTTTTTATTAAAAATAAATGCACTGTTGGTTAAGGGCTGTAAGTAAGCATTTCACTGTAATGTCTGCACCTGTTGTATTCGGTGCGTGTGGCCAATAAAATTTGATTTGATTTGAGAATAGTAGACCTAGTCATGTAATGTGTTATTAAACTAAACCAGACACCCCCATAGCAGCCACAACTGTCAGTAACAGTGTCCATGATTGAGTCTTTGAATGAAGAGATGGAGATAAAACTGTCCAGTTTGAGTGTTTTTTGCAGCTCGTTCCAGTCGCTAGCTGCAGCGAACTGAAAAGAGGAGCGACCCTAACAATGGGAGCCGTTGTCCCAAAGGCAGGAAGGCAGGCGACAAGCTTGGATCCAAAATATGCCCATAGAAACGCATTGGGCTTATTTTGGACATATTTTGGCGAGAGTGAAACCTCTTGCTTTGCCTCATCCTCTCCGTTTACACACACATCAAGCCCCTCCCCCTGCCACTCTGAACAACAAAGATGAGAGAAGGCTTCTTCCTCTGACAAGCGGTTTAAACACGCTATTTACATTTGAGCTTTGCACATTCTTGGCATTCTCTCAACCAGCTTCATGAGGTGGTCACCTGGAATGCATTTCAATTAACAGGTGTGCCTTGTTAAAAGTTAATTTGTGGAATTTATTTCTGTCTTAATGCATTTGAGCCAATCAGTTGTGTTGTGACAAGGTAGGGAGAGTATACAGAATATGTCCATATACCTCAAGAGTGGCGCAGTGGTCTAAGGCACTGCATCGCAGTGCTAACTGTGCCACTAGAGATCCTGGTTCGAATCCAGGCTCTGTCGTAGTGACCGGTAGCGACCGGGAGACCCATGGGGCGGCGCACAATTGGCCCAGCGTCGTCCAGGGTAGGGGAGGGAATGGCCGGCAGGGATGTAGCTCAGTTGGTAGAGCATGGCGTTTGCAACGCCAGGGTTGTGGGTTCGATTCCCATGGGGGGCCAGTATGAAAAAAAAATGTTAATATTATGGCAAGAACAGCTCAAATAAGCAAAGATGACAGTCCATCATTACTTTTAAGACATGAAGGTCAGTCGATTAGGAACATTTCAAGAACTTTGAAAGTTTCTTCAAGTGCTATGATGAAACTGGCTCTCATGAGGACCACCACAGGAATGGAAGACCCTGAGTTACCTCTGCTGCAGAGGATAAGTTCATTAGAGTTACCAGGTCAGAAATTGCAGCCCAAATAAATTCGACATTAGACCGGTGGAAATCTGTCCTTTAGTCTGATGAGTCCAAATTTGAGATTTTTGGCGTGTCTTGTGAGACGCGGTGTGGGTGAATGAATGATCTCCGCATGTGTAGTCCCCACCGTAAAGCATGGAGGAGGAGGTGTTATGGTGTGGGGGTGCTTTGCTGGTGACACTGATTTATTTAGAATTCAAGGCACACTTAACCAGCATGGCTACCACAGCATTCTGGAGCGATACGCCATCCCATCTGGTTTGGGCTTAGTGGGACTATCATTTGTTTTTCAACAGGACAATGACCCAACACACCTCCAGGCTGTGTAAGGGCTATTTGACCAAGAAGGAGAGTGATGGAGTGCTGCATCAGATGACCTGGCCTCCACAATCCTCCAACCTCAAACCAATTGAGATGGTTTGGGATGAGTCGGACTGCAGAGTGAAGGTAAAGCAGCCAACAAGTGCTCAGTATATGTGGGAACTCCTTCAAGACTGTTGGAAAAGCATTCCAGGTGAAGCTGGTTGAGAGAATGCCAAGAGTGTGCAAAGCTGTCATCAAGGCAAAGGGTGGCTATTTGAAGAATCTCAAATATATTTGTATATATTTAACACTTTTTTGGTTACTACATGATTCCATATGTGTTATTTCATAGTTTTGATGTCTTCACTATTATTCTACAATGTAAAAAATAGTAAAATAAAGAAAAACCTTGAATGAGTAGGTGTGTCCAAACTTTTGACTGGTAGTGTATATGACTGTATCATCTGCATACATTTGCATTTAAGACCCAGTACAGACAGAAGGCAGATCATTAATGGACAGGCTGAACAGGAGGGGCCCCAGTATTGACCCTTGGGTAACGCCCACATCATAGCTAAGAGTGGGCGACAGCTCATTGCTCACTCTGACACACTGGGTTCTGCCTTCAAGGTATGATTTAATCCATCTAAAGGCATCGGGGGAAAAGTTGAACTTGGACAGTTTTGTGATGAGTATCAAAAGCTTTCCTTAGATTATTGCTAACTGTTTCAAATGTAGTGTATTTTACCTTTAATTGTACAACAAAGCTTATTTAGAGACAACAATTTTTTTTTTTTAACATTACTATTAGGCTTGGGTGATATATCATATACCGGGGTATTTTGAAATACCGGCGGTATGCTTTTCAATACCGCAAAAATGTATGGATTTTTAGGCCCTAACACCAACTTCCTGTTAAATATTAGCCTCTGTCAGTATGGGCCGTCAGTAGGGGATGAAGACGGTGCTGACAGACAGCTCTGCTCCTAAGCAACTTAGCAGTATTTAGTATTGTTTGTGTTATTTCAGAACGTACATCCAGCTGGATATCAGGGTGGCGGTAACTCGCCAGAAATACCACTTCCCAGCATTACCACCAGAAATACCACTTCCCAGCATTACCACCAGAAATACCACTTCCCAGCATTACCACCAGAAATACCACTTCCCAGCATTACCACCAGAAATACCACTTCCCAGCATTACCACCAGGAATACCACTTCCCAGCATTACCACCAGAAATACCACTTCCCAGCATTACCACCAGAAATACCACTTCCCAGCATTACCACCAGGAATACCACTTCCCAGCATTACCACCAGAAATACCACTTCCCAGCATTACCACCAGAAATACCACTTTCCAGCATTACCACCAGAAATACCACTTCCCAGCATTACCACCAGAAATACCACTTCCCAGCATTACCACCAGAAATACCACTTCCCAGCATTACCACCAGAAATACCACTTCCCAGCATTACCACCAGAAATACCACTTCCAAGCATTACCACCAGGAATACCACTTCCCAGCATTACCACCAGAAATACCACTTCCCAGCATTACCACCAGAAATACCACTTCCCAGCATTACCACCAGGAATACCACTTCCCAGCATTACCACCAGAAATACCACTTCCCAGCATTACCACCAGGAATACCACTTCCCAGCATTACCACCAGAAATACCACTTCCCAGCATTACCGCCAGAAATACCACTTCCCAGCATTACCGCCAGAAATACCACTTCCCAGCATTACCGCCAGGAATACCACTTCCCAGCATTACCACCAGAAATACCACTTCCCAGCATTACCACCAGAAATACCACTTCCCAGCATTACCACCAGGAATACCACTTCCCAGCATTACCACCAGAAATACCACTTCCCAGCATTACCACCAGAAATACCACTTCCCAGCATTACCACCAGGAATACCACTTCCCAGCATTACCACCAGGAATACCACTTCCCAGCATTACCACCAGAAATACCACTTCCCAGCATTACCACCAGGAATACCACTTCCCAGCATTACCACCAGAAATACCACTTCCCAGCATTACCACCAGAAATACCACTTCCCAGCATTACCACCAGGAATACCACTTCCCAGCATTACCACCAGAAATACCACTTCCCAGCATTACCACCAGGAATACCACTTCCCAGCATTACCACCAGAAATACCACTTCCCAGCATTACCACCAGAAATACCACTTCCCAGCATTACCACCAGAAATACCACTTCCCAGCATTACCACCAGAAATACCACTTCCCAGCATTACCACCAGAAATAGCACTTCCCAGCATTACCACCAGAAATACCACTTTCCAGCATTACCACCAGAAATACCACTTTCCAGAATTGGATCCTTTGTTCGGACTGGAGTTGGGCTGTTGGGTTACTGGAGGACTGGAGTTGGGCTGTTGGGATACTGGAGGACTGGAGTTGGGCTGTTGGGGGGTACTGGAGGACTGGAGTTGGGCTGTTGGGGGTACTGGAGTTGGGCTGTTGGGGGTACTGGAGTTGGGCTGTTGGGGGTACTGGAGTTGGGCTGTTGGGGGTACTGGAGTTGGGCTGTTGGGGATACTGGAGTTGGGCTGTTGGGGGGACTGGAGGACTGGAGTTGGGAAAACACTGGTCTAGACCATGCGTAGGCTATATGGTCCAACAGGCCTATGTTAACAATTTGTACCGATATGTTATTGAGCTCATTTCTGGAGGTGGAAATTATACTTTAGATGGTGTCAGCATAATTTAATATTTTTCTTCATTTTGGAGTAGAATGTCCTTTTAAAAAGTCCCCAGAACTGAGCTTCAGTCCTTCTACAAAAACGGAATGTTCCTCTTTCACTAAAAGCATGACGGTCATGACTTACAAGAAAGTGGAGGTTAACTTGGCCCCACAGACAATCTGAGATCGACTTACATTTCAGTCATGGGATTTTGTTTTGCTCTAAGCCCTGTAGACTTCAGTTCTTACTATAAACTAAACTACCAAGCCATAATATTTCAGTATCTCTTTATCAAGATATTTATGGTTTACTGTGTTGTACCAGGTGTGTGTTGTTGCAGTGCCGTGGCGTCCATGATGTAACGGTGTGCGTGTTGTATGTTTTGCGGCAGTGCGGTGCTGTAATATAACTGTGTGTTGTATGTTTTGCGGCAGTGCGGTGCTGTCGTCGTACTTCCTGACAGAGAGTCTGAATCTCCATGGGAAGCTGGGCTGTCTGCTCAGTATCCTGGGCTCCACTACCATGGTGATCCACGCCCCTCAGGAGGAAGACATCAGCACCCTGGACCACATGGCCGGGAAACTGGTCCACCCAGGTCAGTACCGGATAGGGTGTTTCTCCTCCTCCTCAAAACCCATTGGAGGAGAGGGTCAGGCAGGAGGGACTTCCAGGAGGAGGAGATCAATTGGGAAAGAGCACCACGATGTCACTTCATTCTTAAGGTTTAGACTTTTGTCAACATGATTGTAATGGGAAAATGAGTAATGATTTTCGTGTATTTGAGTTACTGTTATGGATTGATATATAATAAACATGATTGTATGTGTGGGGATACGCAGACAGATCCATTCCCGTGAGAAAGGGAAATAGGAGTTGACCATGTAGGTTTAAGTCGTTCTATAGCTGTTAGTCTCTAATTATGTTGTAAGTACTGATGTTCTTACCTTTTGACATGTTTAACTGACAGTATCAAATGTTGTGGTTAAAGTTTGGCTCCAGACTAGATTCGAGGTTAAAGTTTGGCTCCAGACTAGATTCGAGGTTAAAGTTTGGCTCCAGACTAGATTCGAGGACAGATTCTGTAGCAGCGGATGTTGTAACTTCCGACAGTCCTCTGGCTGGAACATTTAGTGCCGTCTGATTAACATATAAAAAGGCCTGTTAAGACTTTTTCTATGCTGGATGTTGTCTCCCTGTTGCAACTTGATTTATGATTGACTTTATCCCTGACTGCTCTTTTAATCCCCAAGTGGTCCTTTGTTGCTCAGTTGGTAGAGCATGGAGCTTGTAATGCCAGGGTAGTAGGTTTGATTCCTGGGACCACCCATGTGTAAAATGTACGCACACATGACTAAGTCACTTTGGATAAAAGCATCTTCTAAATGGCATATCATTATATTTCCAACGATCCCTCCTTCCTCTTCCTCAGGTTTCCTGGTGTTTGCCACCTTCGTCATCATCGTAGCGCTCATCTTCATCTTGGTGGTGGGCCCTCGGCACGGCCAGACCAACATCATGGTATATATAACCATCTGCTCTGTGATAGGAGCTCTGTCTGTGTCGTGTGTGAAGGGGTTGGGCATCGCCATCAAAGAGGCCATAGCTGGGAGGCCCGTGGTGGGGAACCCTTTAGCCTGGGTGTTACTGCTAGGGCTGGTGGCCTGCGTCTCCACCCAGATCAACTACCTGAACAAGGCTCTGGATATCTTCAACACCTCCCTGGTCACGCCCATCTACTACGTGTTCTTCACCACCTCGGTCCTCTCCTGCTCTGCGATCCTCTTCAGGGAGTGGGGGCACATGGCTAGTGCTGACGTCATCGGGACTCTGAGTGGCTTCCTGACCATTATAGTTGGTATCTTTCTGCTCCATGCCTTCAAGGACCTCAGTGTGAGCCTGTCCACGCTGGCTGTGTCCATCAGGAAGGACGAGAGGCCCGGGCCGGCAGCTAACGGAGTGGCAACACACGGCACCTACGAACTGCTGCACAATGACTTCACAGAGATGGACCTGGAGGAGAGGGAGGTCGGCCTGCCGTTTGACAGCCTGTCCAGGAGGAATGGAGCGATGACAGCCTGTCCAGGAGGAATGGAGCGATGACAGCCTGTCCAGGAGGAATGGAGCGATGACAGCCTGTCCAGGAGGAATGGAGCGATGACAGCCTCTTAGAGGAACTAGCTAGCTCTCTGGTATAGTTCTACTGACTAGGACCATTACGCTGGTGTGGCCGTTTTGTTGCGTTTGTTTGGAAACCTTAAGACAATCGACTCTAGGGAAAAACCTGTGACTTGGATGGACCAACTGATTGTACTTAGTTTAGATTTGCCTTCTGTTTCTCTGAATAGCTGACTACATGGTAGGACCGAGCTTCATCTCATCCCCGTGGAGCTGTCAATATTCTACTACACATTTACCTCTTTACACTTTCTGTACAGATCTGTTTAAACATGCACTGAGTTTCTTTCTACAAATCAACAGCTTTGTTTTTGTAATATATCCTATTTCAACCCCTGTGGAGATCCCAGGTCTTTGTCGGTCAATAAGATGTGATACTTGAAAGGAAGAGTTATCGGAAAATCACCATGAAACTTTTGTGTCATTTGCATAAAAATGCCCTCAAGAACAAGCAGAGATTTGTTACATATTTATTGAATTAAAAATTATTCAAACAAAAAAGGCACGGTGAATAAATGCTTATAAGTAAGAACTCTGTTACTTTCCAGATTTCCTTTAAGATTCTAGGTTAAGCTGCTAATGTTTAACACTCTCTATAGAAGCTACTACTTCCCTTCCCCATTCATTGAATACAGGCTACTGTTCACCAATGATATCCCACCACCGCAAACCCCTTAAATAATCATTTGATAGTTTTGTTCCCTGATCTATTACAGTGCTCCATAAAACACAGAAGTTTAGAACAAAAAAACTATGAAAATAGCTATTGATAAGATTATAAGGCACAATTGGGTACAAACATCATCATCCTGACATAAAGTTGGACCTCAAGCCTTATTCACACTGGCAGTTTGAAGTGACTCAAATCCAATTTTTGTGCATATATCCAATTCCAGTTCTGTTTGCTGCAGTCTGAACAGGCAAAAAGCACATGGAATCAGATATTTCAAGCCACATTTGTAGGGGATGTTACTTCCCCTCAAGTCATTCAGCATATCTTGCTTTCAATGAAGACCTAGACAACCAGGTGAGGGGAGTTCCTTACTAATTAGTGACCTTAATTAACCAATCAAGTCCAAGGGAGGAGTGAAACCCCGCAGACACCCGGCCCTCCGTGGAATGAGTTTAACACGCTTTGAGGCTTTAAGTGTTCTTACACTGATTTTTGAACACTCAAAGCAACTGGGAAACGTCCATGTCGTGCAGTCACCTTCGCTTGCTACGTAACTTCTGAGTGACAGGAAACACGAGCACCACAACCAATCAGCCTACACCACTGCTCACACACCCGTCATTACTATGACAACTAGCGTAGCCATGTCAGCAAATGACCGCTGTCTGAACACGCACATCTGATTCGGTCACTTGTAACTTGCTGTTTGGACAGTCAATATTCCTAAATGGATTTGAGCATTAACGCCGGCAGTGTGAACAAGGCTTTAGTCTCATGGTCCACTGCTGCTTTAAAACCTAAAGATGGAAGAAGCAGATGAAGGAATATTGTGCGTCTAGTCTGATAAATTCCAAAAGGCACCCTATTCCCTATGTAGTGCAGTTATATAAAGTATTCCCTATATAGGGAATAGGGTGCCATTAGAGACGCATCCTTTGTGTCTAGTCTGACATAAGAGGACGGTACTATAGGAAACGTCCATGTTATTGGACGGCGCACCGGTCAATCTCAATTGCTGGCCAGGGATTGGTGGATAGGAGGCTGGAAGCACCGTACATGCTCAACTGGCATGTTCTCTCCATCGCCTGACTTCAGGTACTTGTTCAGAATGGCAAAGATCTCATCGTTGAGAACCTGGAACTTGCGGATTCTGTCCACCATCTTTTTAAGAGGCTGAGGAGGGAAAGACATTGTTATTCAGGATAATGATGACGAAGACAGAAATCATTCTAATCTAGAAGACAGGTGGATCCCTAATGATGACCAGGATATTTTCCGGGTAGCCTCTGAGAATAACATTGACCAATACGGTGACTGAGTTCATCAGGAAGTGTATAGGAGACAATGTACCCACTGTGACTATTAAAACCTACCCTAACCAGAAACCGTGGATAGATGGCAGCATTCGCGCAAATCTGAAAGCGCGAACCACCACATTCAACCATGGCAAGGTGACTGGGAATACGGCAGAATACAAACAGTGTAGCTACTCACTCCGCAAGGCAATTAAACTGGCAAAACATCAGTATAGAGACAAAGTGGAGTCGCAATTCAACGGCTCAGACACGAGACGTATATGGCAGGGTCTACAAACAATCACGGACTACAAAGGGAAAACCAGCCACGTCGCCGACACCGACGTCTCGCTTCCAGACAAGCTAAACACCTTCTTCACCCGCTTTTGAGGATAACACAGTGCCACCGACGAGGCCCACTACCAAGGACTATGGGCTCTCCTTCTCCATGGCTGACATGAGTAAGACATTTAAGCATGTTAACCCCCGCAGGGCTGTGGTCCTCTGTAGCTCAATTGGTAGAGCATGGCGCTTGTAACGCCAGGGTAGTGGGTTCGATCCCCGGGACCACCCATACGTAAAAATATATGCACACATGACTGTAAGTCGCTTTGGATAAAAGCGTCTGCTAAATGGCATATTATTATTATTATATTATAAGGCTGCCGGCCCAGACGGCATCCCTAGCCGCGTCCTCAGAGCATGCGCAGACCAGCTGGCTGGTGTGTTTACGGACATATTCCATCTCTCTCTATCCCAGTCTGCTGTCCCCACATGCTTCAAGATGGCCACCATTGTTCCTGTACCCAAGAAAGCAAAGGTAACTAAACTAAATGACTATCGCCTGTAGCACTCACTTCTGTGCTTTGAGGGGCTAGTCAAGGATCATATCACCTCTACCTTACCTGTTACCCTAGACCCACTTCAATTTGCTTACCGCCCCAATAGATCCACAGACGATGCAATCGCCATCACACTGCACACTGCCCTATCCCATCTGGATAAGAGGAATACCTATGTAAGAATGCTGTTCATTGACTATAGCTCAGCCTTCAACACCATAGTACCCTCCAAGCTCATCATTAAGCTCGAGGCCCTGGGTCTGAACCCCGCCCTGTGCAACTGGGTCCTGGACTTCCTGACGGGCCGCCCCCAAGTGGTGAAGGTAGGAAACAACATCTCCACTTCGCTGATCCTCAACACTGGGGCCCCACAAGGGTGCGTGCTCAGCCCCCTCCTGTACTCCCTGTTCACCCATGACTGCGTGGCCAAGCACGCCTCCAACTCAATCATCAAGTTTGCAGACGACACAACAGTAGTAGGCTTGATTACCAACAATGACGAGACAGCCTACAGGGAGGAGGTGAGGGCTCTGGGAGTGTGGTGCCAGGAAAATAACCTCTCACTCAACGTCAACAAAACAAAGGAGATGATCGTGGACTTCGGGAAACAGCAGAGGGTGCACCCCCCTATCCACATCAACGGGACCACGGTGGAGAAGGTGGAAAGCCTCAAGTTCCTCTGCGTACACATCACTGACAAACTGAAATGGTCCACCCACACAGACAGTGTGGTGAAGAAGGCGCAACAGAGCCTCTTCAACCTCAGGAGGCTGAAGAAATTTGGCTTGGCCCCTAAACCCCTCACAAACTTTTACAGATGCACAATTGAGAGCATCTTGTCGGGCTGTATCACCGCCTGGTACGGCAACTGCACCGCCCGCAACCGCAGGGCTCTCCAGAGGGTGGTGCGGTCTGCCGAACGCATTACCGTGGGCAAACTACCCGCCCTCCAAGACACATACAGCACCCGATGTCACAGGAAGGCCAAAAAGATAATCAAGGACATCAACCACCCGAGCCACTGCCTGTTCACCCCGCTATCATCCAGAAGGCGAGGTCAGTACAGGTGCATCAAAGCTGGGACCTAGAGAATGAAAAACAGCTTCTATCTCAAGGCCATCAGACTGTTAAACAGCCATCACTAGCCGGCTACCACCCGGTTACTCAACCCTGCACCTTAGAGGCTGCTGCCCTATATACATAGACATGGAATCACTGGCCACTTTAATAATGGAACACTAGTCACTTTAATAATGTTTACATACTGCTTTACTCATCTCATATGTATATACTGTATTCTACTCTATTGTAGTCAATGCCACTCGGACATTGCTCATCCTAATATTTCTTAATTCCATTCTTTTACTTTTAGATTTCAAATCAAATCAAATGTTATTTGTCACATACACGTGTTTAGCAGATGTTATTGCGGGTGTAGCGAAATGCTTGTGCTTCTAGCTCCGAAAGTGCAGTAATATCTAACAAGTAATATCTAACAATTTCACAACATATCCCCAATACACACAAAAAAGTAAGCAATGGGATTTAAGAATATATACATATATGGACAAGCAATGACAGAGCGGCATGGACTAAGATACAGTAGAATATATATATATATATATATATATATATATATGAGATAAGTAGTGCAAGATATATAAACATTATTAAATTGACTAGTGTTAGTGGTGTGTGTATTGTTGTGAATTGTTAGATATTACTGCACTGTCGGAGCTAGAAGCACCAGCATTTCGCTACACCCGCAATAACATCTGCTAAACACGTGTATGTGACAAATAACATTTGATTTGATATAAATCATTGATCTGATCTAGAAGACAGACGTGGACACCAAAAAGGCCCAAACATGAAACCCCCTTGAAAGTTGGAACCAAATGGAAGCCAAGGGAGGGACTGACCTGAACTTATCCAATGAGAAATGTTAGTTCTAGTTGCAAAACGTTTTGCTACGGTTTGCACTAATGAACATGTTTGGGGTCTGAAGGTTGTTGCTGACCCCTGACCCCTGACCCTCTACTCACCACACTCTTGATGACCTCATCCTTTCCGTCGTGTTTCTGCACCTTCAGCAGGTGATAGCTGAAGTCCAGGATGTCAAAGCGTCTCTGTTGACCCAGTAGGGAGATGATCATACACCCAGCCCAGTGGAGACCGTCCCCGAAACACTGCCTGGATAATACAACACAGGTTATATACCCAGCCCTGTGGAGACCGTCCCTGAAACACTGCCTGGATAATACAACACAGGTTATATACCCAGCCCTGTGGAGACCGTCCCTGAAACACTGCCTGGATAATACAACACAGGTTATATACCCAGCCCTGTGGAGACCATCCCTGAAACACTGAGACAACACAGGTTATATACCCAGCCCTGTGGAGACCGTCCCTGAAACACTGCCTGGATAATACAACACAGGTTATATACCCAGCCCTGTGGAGACCGTCCCTGAAACACTGAGACAACACAGGTTATATACCCAGCCCAGTGGAGACCGTCCCCGAAACACTGCCTGGATAATACAACACAGGTTATATACCCAGCCCTGTGGAGACCGTCCCTGAAACACTGCCTGGATAATACAACACAGGTTATATACCCAGCCCTGTGGAGACCGTCCCTGAAACACTGAGACAACACAGGTTATATACCCAGCCCTGTGGAGACCATCCCTGAAACACTGAGACAACACAGGTTATATACCCAGCCCTGTGGAGACCATCCCCGAAACACTGCCTGGATAATACAACACAGGTTATATACCCAGCCCTGTGGAGACCATCCCTGAAACACTGCCTGGATAATACAACACAGGTTATATACCCAGCCCTGTGGAGACCATCCCTGAAACACTGAGACAACACAGGTTATATACCCAGCCCTGTGGAGACCATCCCTGAAACACTGAGACAACACAGGTTATATACCCAGCCCTGTGGAGACCATCCCTGAAACACTGAGACAACACAGGTTATATACCCAGCCCTGTGGAGACCATCCCTGAAACACTGAGACAACACAGGTTATATACTCAGCCCTGTGGAGACCGTCCCTGAAACACTGCCTGGATAATACAACACAGGTTATATACCCAGCCCTGTGGAGACCGTCCCTGAAACACTGAGACAACACAGGTTATATACCCAGCCCTGTGGAGACCATCCCTGAAACACTGAGACAACACAGGTTATATACCCAGCCCTGTGGAGACCATCCCCGAAACACTGCCTGGATAATACAACACAGGTTATATACCCAGCCCTGTGGAGACCATCCCTGAAACACTGCCTGGATAATACAACACAGGTTATATACCCAGCCCTGTGGAGACCATCCCTGAAACACTGCCTGGATAATACAACACAGGTTATATACCCAGCCCAGTGGAGACAGTCCCCGAAACACTGCCTGGATAATACAACACAGGTTATATACCCAGCCCTGTGGAGACCGTCCCTGAAACACTGCCTGGATAATACAACACAGGTTATATACCCAGCCCTGTAGAGACCGTCCCTGAAACACTGAGACAACACAGGTTATATACCCAGCCCTGTGGAGACCGTCCCCGAAACACTGCCTGGATAATACAACACAGGTTATATACCCAGCCCTGTAGAGACCGTCCCTGAAACACTGAGACAACACAGGTTATATACCCAGCCCAGTGGAGACCGTCCCCGAAACACTGCCTGGATAATACAACACAGGTTATATACCCAGCCCTGTAGAGACCGTCCCTGAAACACTGAGACAACACAGGTTATATACCCAGCCCTGTGGAGACCGTCCCCGAAACACTGCCTGGATAATACAACACAGGTTATATACCCAGCCCTGTGGAGACCATCCCTGAAACACTGCCTGGATAATACAACACAGGTTATATACCCAGCCCTGTGGAGACCGTCCCCGAAACACTGCCTGGATAATACAACACAGGTTATATACCCAGCCCTGTGGAGACCGTCCCTGAAACACTGAGACAACACAGGTTATATACCCAGCCCTGTGGAGACCATCCCTGAAACACTGCCTGGATAATACAACACAGGTTATATACCCAGCCCTGTGGAGACCATCCCCGAAACACTGCCTGGATAATACAACACAGGTTATATACCCAGCCCTGTGGAGACCATCCCTGAAACACTGCCTGGATAATACAACACAGGTTATATACCCAGCCCTGTGGAGACCGTCCCTGAAACACTGCCTGGATAATACAACACAGGTTATATACCCAGCCCTGTGGAGACCGTCCCTGAAACACTGAGACAACACAGGTTATATACCCAGCCCTGTGGAGACCATCCCTGAAACACTGAGACAACACAGGTTATATACTCAGCCCTGTGGAGACCGTCCCCGAAACACTGCCTGGATAATACAACACAGGTTATATACCCAGCCCTGTGGAGACCGTCCCTGAAACAACACAGGTTATATACCCAGCCCTGTGGAGACCATCCCTGAAACACTGAGACAACACAGGTTATATACCCAGCCCTGTGGGGACCGTCCCTGAAACACTGCCTGGATAATACAACACAGGTTATATACCCAGCCCTGTGGAGACCGTCCCTGAAACACTGAGACAACACAGGTTATATACCCAGCCCTGTGGAGACCATCCCTGAAACACTGAGACAACACAGGTTATATACTCAGCCCTGTGGAGACCGTCCCCGAAACACTGCCTGGATAATACAACACAGGTTATATACCCAGCCCTGTGGAGACCGTCCCTGAAACACTGAGACAACACAGGTTATATACCCAGCCCTGTGGAGACCGTCCCCGAAACACTGCCTGGATAATACAACACAGGTTATATACCCAGCCCTGTGGAGACCATCCCTGAAACACTGCCTGGATAATACAACACAGGTTATATACCCAGCCCTGTGGAGACCGTCCCTGAAACACTGCCTGGATAATACAACACAGGTTATATACCCAGCCCTGTGGGAGACCGTCCCTGAAACACTGAGACAACACAGGTTATATACCCAGCCCTGTGGAGACCATCCCTGAAACACTGAGACAACACAGGTTATATACTCAGCCCTGTGGAGACCGTCCCCGAAACACTGCCTGGATAATACAACACAGGTTATATACCCAGCCCTGTGGAGACCGTCCCTGAAACAACACAGGTTATATACCCAGCCCTGTGGAGACCATCCCTGAAACACTGAGACAACACAGGTTATATACCCAGCCCTGTGGAGACCGTCCCTGAAACACTGCCTGGATAATACAACACAGGTTATATACCCAGCCCTGTGGAGACCGTCCCTGAAACACTGAGACAACACAGGTTATATACCCAGCCCTGTGGAGACCATCCCTGAAACACTGAGACAACACAGGTTATATACTCAGCCCTGTGGAGACCGTCCCCGAAACACTGCCTGGATAATACAACACAGGTTATATACCCAGCCCTGTGGAGACCGTCCCTGAAACACTGAGACAACACAGGTTATATACCCAGCCCTGTGGAGACCATCCCTGAAACACTGAGACAACACAGGTTATATACCCAGCCCTGTGGAGACCGTCCCTGAAACACTGAGACAACACAGGTTATATACCCAGCCCTGTGGAGACCGTCCCTGAAACACTGAGACAACACAGGTTATATACCAGCCCTGTGGAGACCGTCCCTGAAACACTGAGACAACACAGGTTATATACCCAGCCCTGTGGAGACCGTCCCTGAAACACTGCCTGGATAATACAACACAGGTTATATACCCAGCCCTGTGGAGACCGTCCCTGAAACACTGCCTGGATAATACAACACAGGTTATATACCCAGCCCTGTGGAGACCGTCCCTGAAACACTGCCTGGATAATACAACACAGGTTATATACCCAGCCCTGTGGAGACCGTCCCTGAAACACTGCCTGGATAATACAACACAGGTTATATACCCAGCCCTGTGGAGACCGTCCCTGAAACACTGAGACAACACAGGTTATATACCCAGTCCTGTGTGACCATCCCTGAAACACTGCCTGGATAATACAACACAGGTTATATACCCAGCCCTGTGGAGACCGTCCCTGAAACACTGAGACAACACAGGTTATATACCCAGTCCTGTGGAGACCATCCCTGAAACACTGCCTGGATAATACAACACAGGTTATATACCCAGCCCTGTGGAGACCGTCCCTGAAACACTGAGACAACACAGGTTATATACCCAGCCCAGTGGAGACCGTCCCCGAAACACTGCCTGGATAATACAACACAGAGGTCACCGGCCACATCATCATGATGATGCTTGATGCCCAATATCTTAAACATGACTGCTGACATTCAAAAACATTTGGGACTGTAGTTTTTGAGTGGATTTTCCCTTTAAGATGACATCCAATTGACTGACAAGCCAACATCCCCCTGTATAAGAGCACTGTAAAACCCTCGGATCCTTCTAGACAGATGCAGGCTGCTGCGTCGTTACTCACTCCACGGTGAACTCGTGAGCTCCTACAGGAATGCAGTAAACAAACTGCATGGCGCTCCACAGCCGGTGGAACTCCACACACTCGTCCACGTGCATCACGCCGTTGCTGGGCAACGGGCCGCGCCAGATGGGGTCGTCCAGGAAACCGCGGACACGAGTCAGGATGACCTCGAACATGGACAAGCCACAGCACAGACGCTCTTTGGTCAGCAGGTCACCTTCACGAGCTATGGCTATTTGCTACGGGGGGGGGGGGATATAGAGGGTGAGGCAGAGGGTGGAGATTGGGGGAGGAGATGGAGAGGGAGGAAATGGAGAGGGGGCGACAGCATGAGATCCAGTGTACAGCCACAGAAGTATGGTGCAGGGCTGGTGTTACTAAGGCAGTGTGATGGTACCTGAGGGGTTCCCAGGCGTTCTATCAGGGGGACCAGGTGTTACTAAGGCAGTGTGATGGTACCTGAGGGGTTCCCAGGCGTTCTATCAGGGAACCAGGTGTTACTAAGGCAGTGTGATGGTACCTGAGGGGTTCCCAGGCGTTCTATCAGGGAACCAGGTGTTACTAAGGCAGTGTGATGGTACCTGAGGGGTTCCCAGGCGTTCTATCAGGGGGACCAGGTGTTACTAAGGCAGTGTGATGGTACCTAAGGGGTTCCCAGGCGTTCTATCAGGGGAACCAGGTGCAGTACTGGTGTTACTAAGGCAGTGTGATGGTACCTGAGGGGTTCCCAGGCGTTCTATCAGGGGAACCAGGTGTTACTAAGGCAGTGTGATGGTACCTGAGGGGTTCCCAGGCGTTCTATCAGGGGAACCAGGTGTTACTAAGGCAGTGTGATGGTACCTGAGGGGTTCCCAGGCGTTCTATCAGGGAACCAGGTGTTACTAAGGCAGTGTGATGGTACCTGAGGGGTTCCCAGGCGTTCTATCAGGGGAACCAGGTGTTACTAAGGCAGTGTGATGGTACCTGTGGGGTTCCCAGGCGTTCTATCAGGGGAACCAGGTGTTACTAAGGCAGTGTGATGGTACCTGAGGGGTTCCCAGGCGTTCTATCAGGGAAACCAGGTGTTACTAAGGCAGTGTGATGGTACCTGTGGGGTTCCCAGGCGTTCTATCAGGGGAACCAGGTGTTACTAAGGCAGTGTGATGGTACCTGAGGGGTTCCCAGGCGTTCTATCAGGGGAACCAGGTGCAGTACTGGTGTTACTAAGGCAGTGTGATGGTACCTGTGGGGTTCCCAGGCGTTCTATCAGGGGGACCAGGTGTTACTAAGGCAGTGTGATGGTACCTGAGGGGTTCCCAGGCGTTCTATCAGGGGAACCAGGTGCAGTACTGGTGTTACTAAGGCAGTGTGATGGTACCTGTGGGGTTTCCCAGGCGTTCTATCAGGGGACCAGGTGTTACTAAGGCAGTGTGATGGTACCTGTGGGGTTCCCAGGCGTTCTATCAGGGGAACCAGGTGTTACTAAGGCAGTGTGATGGTACCTGTGGGGTTCCCAGGCGTTCTATCAGGGAACCAGGTGTTACTAAGGCAGTGTGATGGTACCTGAGGGGTTCCCAGGCGTTCTATCAGGGGAACCAGGTGTTACTAAGGCAGTGTGATGGTACCTGAGGGGTTCCCAGGCGTTCTATCAGGGGAACCAGGTGTTACTAAGGCAGTGTGATGGTACCTGTGGGGGTTCCCAGGCGTTCTATCAGGGGAACCAGGTGTTACTAAGGCAGTGTGATGGTACCTGTGGGGTTCCCAGGCGTTCTATCAGGGGGACCAGGTGTTACTAAGGCAGTGTGATGGTACCTGAGGGGTTCCCAGGCGTTCTATCAGGGAACCAGGTGTTACTAAGGCAGTGTGATGGTACCGAGGGGTTCCCAGGCGTTCTATCAGGGGAACCAGGTGCAGTACTGGTGTTACTAAGGCAGTGTGATGGTACCTGAGGGGTTCCCAGGCGTTCTATCAGGGGAACCAGGTGTTACTAAGGCAGTGTGATGGTACCTGTGGGGTTCCCAGGCGTTCTATCAGGGGAACCAGGTGTTACTAAGGCAGTGTGATGGTACCTGTGGGGTTCCCAGGCGTTCTATCAGGGGAACCTGGTGCAGTACTGGTGTTACTAAGGCAGTGTGATGGTACCTGAGGGGTTCCCAGGCGTTCTATCAGGGGAACCAGGTGTTACTAAGGCAGTGTGATGGTACCTGAGGGGTTCCCAGGCGTTCTATCAGGGGAACCAGGTGTTACTAAGGCAGTGTGATGGTACCTGTGGGGTTCCCAGGCGTTCTATCAGGGGAACCAGGTGCAGTACTGGTGTTACTAAGGCAGTGTGATGGTACCTGTGGGGTTCCCAGGCGTTCTATCAGGGGAACCAGGTGTTACTAAGGCAGTGTGATGGTACCTGAGGGGTTCCCAGGCGTTCTATCAGGGGAACCAGGTGCAGTACTGGTGTTACTAAGGCAGTGTGATGGTACCTGAGGGGTTCCCAGGCGTTCTATCAGGGGAACCAGGTGCAGTACTGGTGTTACTAAGGCAGTGTGATGGTACCTGAGGGGTTCCCAGGCGTTCTATCAGGGGAACCAGGTGTTACTAAGGCAGTGTGATGGTACCTGAGGGTTCCCAGGCGTTCTATCAGGGGAACCAGGTGTTACTAAGGCAGTGTGATGGTACCTGAGGGGTTCCCAGGCGTTCTATCAGGGGAACCAGGTGTTACTAAGGCAGTGTGATGGTACCTGTGGGGTTCCCAGGCGTTCTATCAGGGGAACCAGGTGTTACTAAGGCAGTGTGATGGTACCTGAGGGGTTCCCAGGCGTTCTATCAGGGGAACCAGGTGTTACTAAGGCAGTGTGATGGTACCTGAGGGGTTCCCAGGCGTTCTATCAGGGGAACCAGGTGTTACTAAGGCAGTGTGATGGTACCTGAGGGTTCCCAGGCGTTCTATCAGGGGAACCAGGTGTTACTAAGGCAGTGTGATGGTACCTGAGGGGTTCCCAGGCGTTCTATCAGGGGAACCAGGTGTTACTAAGGCAGTGTGATGGTACCTGTGGTGTTCCCAGGCGTTCTATCAGGGGAACCAGGTGTTACTAAGGCAGTGTGATGGTACCTGAGGGGTTCCCAGGCGTTCTATCAGGGGAACCAGGTGTTACTAAGGCAGTGTGATGGTACCTGAGGGGTTCCCAGGCGTTCTATCAGGGGAACCAGGTGTTACTAAGGCAGTGTGATGGTACCTGAGGGGTTCCCAGGCGTTCTATCAGGGGAACCAGGTGTTACTAAGGCAGTGTGATGGTACCTGAGGGGTTCCCAGGCGTTCTATCAGGGGAACCAGGTGCAGTACAGGTGTTACTAAGGCAGTGTGATGGTACCTGTGGGGTTCCCAGGCGTTCTATCAGGGAACCAGGTGTTACTAAGGCAGTGTGATGGTACCTGAGGGGTTCCCAGGCGTTCTATCAGGGGAACCAGGTGTTACTAAGGCAGTGTGATGGTACCTGAGGGGTTCCCAGGCGTTCTCATCAGGGGAACCAGGTGTTACTAAGGCAGTGTGATGGTACCTGAGGGGTTCCCAGGCGTTCTATCAGGGGGACCAGGTGTTACTAAGGCAGTGTGATGGTACCTGTGGGGTTCCCAGGCGTTCTATCAGGGGAACCAGGTGTTACTAAGGCAGTGTGATGGTACCTGAGGGGTTCCCAGGCGTTCTATCAGGGGAACCAGGTGTTACTAAGGCAGTGTGATGGTACCTGAGGGGTTCCCAGGCGTTCTATCAGGGGAACCAGGTGTTACTAAGGCAGTGTGATGGTACCTAAGGGGTTCCCAGGCGTTCTATCAGGGGAACCAGGTGCAGTACTGGTGTTACTAAGGCAGTGTGATGGTACCTGTGGGGTTCCCAGGCGTTCTATCAGGGGAACCAGGTGTTACTAAGGCAGTGTGATGGTACCTGAGGGGTTCCCAGGCGTTCTATCAGGGGAACCAGGTGCAGGGCTGTGTATTTAGCCTCCAGGCGTTTCATCTTGGCATCAAGACGCTCACCCTCTGAGAAGAGACAAGAGATTCACTGATCCACTCAGACAGATAAAGACAGACCGACACGTCTGACACGAACACACAGCACATTATGGAATAAACAAAGAGATTATTACCTTTGACATGGACCCTGGGCAGAATGTTCTGGAATGGTGCGGCATGAAGCAGGTCACAAACTTCCTCCTGAGACTGAGAGGAAGACAGAACAGTTTAAAACACATCCCCTCAAGTCATGTACGAGGGGACCAGCACAGCTAATGCCTTCAGAAAGTATTCACACGCCTTGACATTCTCCACATTTTGTTGTGCCTGAATTTAAAATGGGTTAAATTGAGTTTTGTTGTCACTGGCCTACACATAGTATGTAAAATAAAAAATAATGTATGCACTCACTAACTGTAAGTCTCTCTGGATAAGAGCGTCTGATAAATGACTAAAATGTAAAATGTAAATGTAAGCCTAAATAAGTCCAGGAGTAAAAATGTACTTAACAAGTCACATAAGTTGCATGGACTCACTCTGTGTGCAATAATAGTCTTTAGAAAGCCAGTATGAGTTATATATAGTTCTCAGGCGGCTGGTGAAAGCCAGTATGAGTGTTAGTTCTCAGGCGGCTGGTGCGTGGGAGAGAAAACATCTGTAGAGTTACAAAAGTATTTATGCATAGTCACTTTAACTCTACCCACATGTACATATTACCTCAACTACCTCAACTAGCCGGTGCCCCCGCACATTGACTATGCAACGGTACCCCCCCTGTATATAGCATCCCTACTGTTATTTTATTTTACTTCTGCTCTTTTTTTCTCAACACTTTTTTGTTGTTGTTTTATTCTTACTTTTTTGTTTAAAATAAATGCACTGTTGGTTAAGGGCTGTAAGTAAGCATTTCACTGTAATGTCTGCACCTGTTGTATTCGGCGCATGTGACCAATAAAATTTGATTTGATTTGATTTGAAAAGTACTCGCACTCAAAACAACGAAGAGGAATAACCCAAGGAGGCCGAGATGCAAAAATAATATCATTAATTTAATCCCATCCTCAAAATAATAGAAAAAGTGAAAGTGCAAGGTGCTAATAAGACTTTTAAAAAGGTACAGAGCATCCGTTTCAGCCATATGCCTTCATCAGTGCTGTACAAACAAATAATAGTGTTTAACATGAATTTTGAATGACTACCTCATCTCTATAGCCCACACATACAATGATCTGTAAGATCCTTCAGTCGAGCAGTGAATTTCAAACACTGATTCAACCTTGAATATCTCTTTGAGCAAGGTGAAGTTATTAATGACACTCGGATGGTCACTATAAAGATACAGGCGTCCTTCCTAACTCAGTTGCCGGAGAGGAAGGAAACCGCTCAGGGATTTCACCATGAGTCCTATGGTGACGTTAAAACAGAGTTACTCCACAATACTAACCTAAATGACAGAGTGAAAAGAAGAAATCCTTTACAGAGTAAAACTGCAAAAGATGTGGCGAAGAAATGAACTTATGTCCTGAATACATAGCGTTATGTTTGGGTATTGAACAGAACACATCACTGAGTAACTCTTCATATTTTCAAGCATGGTGTTGGCTGCATCATGTTATGGGTTTGCTTGTCATCGGCAAGGACTAGGGAGTTTTTTAGGATAAAAATAAACCGAATAGACGGAACCTGGTTCAGTCTGCTTTCCAACAGACACTGGGAGACAAATTCACCTTTCAGCAGAACAGTAACATAAAACACAAGGCCAAATCTACACTGGAGTTGCTCACCAAGAAGACAGTGGATGTTCCTGAGTGGCCGAGTTACAGTTTTGACTTAAATTGTCTTGGAAATCTATGGCAAGACCTGAAAATGGCTGTCTAGCAATGATCAACAACCAACTTGACAGAGCTTGCAAATATTGTTCAATCCAGGTGTGCAAAGCTCTTAGAGACTTATCCAGAAAGATTCACAGCTGTAATCGCTGCCAAAGGTGATTCTAACGTGTGAATACTTTCTGTATTTCATTTTCAATAAATTTGCTAACATTTCTAAAAACATCTTTTCACTTTTTCATTATGGGGTATTGTGTGTAAATTGGTGAGATTGTATTTATTTATTCCAGCTGTAATGCAACAAAATCTGGAATAAGTCAAGAGGTATGAATACTTTCTGAAGGCACTGTATCTAGCCCAGTTAAGAAGAATGGCTGGCTGTCCGTTTTATCA
The DNA here is from genome assembly GCF_020615455.1 of Coregonus clupeaformis. Taxonomy (NCBI): domain Eukaryota; kingdom Metazoa; phylum Chordata; class Actinopteri; order Salmoniformes; family Salmonidae; genus Coregonus; species Coregonus clupeaformis. The sequence goes on along the minus strand of NC_059211.1, from coordinate 59,142,499 downwards.
ATCACTGACACAAGGTGGCGCTGCCCTTATTGTTGTGGTTGTGGTTCTTACCAGGCTCTGTTCGCTGAGCAGACAGAAGAGCAGAGCGTTGCCGACTTCTCTGAGGTTCTGGAAGCAGACCGTCTTCAACTCTGCATACTCCACTATGTCCTTCAGCTGGTGGTGGAAGAACTCCAGGATACCTGGCAGGGAAGAGAGAGACGGGCATGTGAGACATCAGCTAAACAAACCAAGGGATCGATCATGGACACTCTTCATGGCTACCAACTGTAGGCTCCTTTGCCTTGCTAAAAACCTTTCATTTAAGATCGGTCAGACATTGAAGAAAGCACTCATGACTCACCCGGGGAGCCGTACTCGTGGCGGGGGAGACGGCAGATCTTAGGCATCACCTCCATCAGGGTCTTCACATACTGCATGATGGTTCCCTGGAGCTGAGCGGGGAGAGGGTTAAAACAGCAGTTGAATGTATTGTTTACATGGGGAGGTATTGATGTATTTTCACTTTGTGTGGTTAGATCAGTGAGGAGAATGGTACCACTATCTAGAGGAATGGTACCACTATCTAGAGGAATGGTACCACTATCTAGAGGAATGGTACCACTATCTAGAGGAATGGTACCACTATCTAGAGGAATGGTACCACTATCTAGAGGAATGGTACCACTATCTAGAGGAATGGTACCACTATCTAGAGGCATGGTACCACTATCTGGAGGCATGGTACCACTATCTGGAGGAATGGTACCACTATCTAGAGGAATGGTACCACTATCTAGAGGAATGGTACCACTATCTAGAGGAATGGTACTACTATCTAGAGGAATGGTACCACTATCTAGAGGCATGGTACCACTATCTAGAGGAATGGTACCACTATCTAGGGGAATGGTACCACTATCTAGAGGAATGGTACCACTATCTAGAGGAATGGTACCACTATCTAGAGGAATGGTACCACTATCTAGAGGAATGGTACCACTATCTAGGGGAATGGTACCACTATCTAGGGGAATGGTACCACTATCTAGAGGAATGGTACCACTATCTAGGGGAATGGTACCACTATCTAGGGGAATGGTACCACTATCTAGGTGAATGGTACCACTATCTAGGGGAATGGTACCACTATCTAGGGGAATGGTACCACTATCTAGGGGAATGGTACCACTATCTAGAGGAATGGTACTACTATCTAGAGGAATGGTACCACTATCTAGGGGAATGGTACCACTATCTAGAGGAATGGTACCACTATCTAGAGGAATGGTACCACTATCTAGAGGAATGGTACCACTATCTAGAGAAATGGTACCACTATATCTAGAGAAATGGTACCACTATCTAGGGGAATGGTACCACTATCTAGGGGAATGGTACCACTATCTAGAGGCATGGTACCACTATCTAGAGGAATGGTACCACTATCTAGAGGAATGGTACCACTATCTAGAGGAATGGTACCACTATCTAGAGGAATGGTACCACTATCTAGAGGCATGGTACCACTATCTAGAGGAATGGTACCACTATCTAGGGGAATGGTACCACTATCTAGGGGAATGGTACCACTATCTAGAGGCATGGTACCACTATCTAGAGGAATGGTACCACTATCTAGGGGAATGGTACCACTATCTAGAGGAATGGTACCACTATCTAGAGGAATGGTACCACTATCTAGGGGAATGGTACTACTATCTGGAGGATTGGTACCACTATCTAGAGGAATGGTACCACTATATCTAGAGGAATGGTACCACTATCTAGAGGAATGGTACCACTATCTAGAGGAATGGTACCACTATCTAGAGGAATGGTACCACTATCTAGAGGAATGGTACCACTATATCTAGAGGAATGGTACCACTATCTAGAGGAATGGTACTACTATCTAGAGGAATGGTACCACTATCTAGGGGAATGGTACCACTATCTAGAGGAATGGTACCACTATCTAGAGGAATGGTACCACTATCTAGGGGAATGGTACTACTATCTGGAGGATTGGTACCACTATCTAGAGGAATGGTACCACTATATCTAGAGGAATGGTACCACTATCTAGAGGAATGGTACCACTATCTCCGAGAGGAATGGTACCACTATCTAGAGGAATGGTACCACTATCTAGAGGAATGGTACCACTATCTAGAGGAATGGTACCACTATCTAGAGGAATGGTACCACTATATCTAGAGGAATGGTACCACTATCTAGAGGAATGGTACTACTATCTAGAGGAATGGTACCACTATCTAGAGGAATGGTACCACTATCTGGAGGAATGGTACCACTATCTAGAGGAATGGTACCACTATCTAGGGGAATGGTACCACTATCTAGAGGCATGGTACCACTATCTAGAGGCATGGTACCACTATCTAGAGGCATGGTACCACTATCTAGAGGAATGGTACCACTATCTAGGGGAATGGTACCACTATCTAGAGGCATGGTACCACTATCTAGAGGAATGGTACCACTATCTAGAGGAATGGTACCACTATCTAGAGGCATGGTACCACTATCTAGAGGAATGGTACCACTATCTAGGGGAATGGTACCACTATCTAGAGGAATGGTACCACTATCTAGGGGAATGGTACTACTATCTGGAGGATTGGTACCACTATCTAGAGGAATGGTACCACTATATCTAGAGGAATGGTACCACTATCTAGAGGAATGGTACCACTATCTAGAGGAATGGTACCACTATCTAGAGGAATGGTACCACTATCTAGAGGAATGGTACCACTATCTAGAGGAATGGTACCACTATCTAGAGGAATGGTACCACTATCTAGAGGAATGGTACCACTATATCTAGAGGAATGGTACCACTATCTAGAGGAATGGTACCACTATCTAGAGGAATGGTACCACTATCTGGAGGAATGGTACCACTATCTAGAGGAATGGTACCACTATCTAGGGGAATGGTACCACTATCTAGAGGCATGGTACCACTATATCTAGAGGAATGGTACCACTATATCTAGAGGAATGGTACCACTATATCTAGAGGAATGGTACCACTATCTAGAGGAATGGTACCACTATCTAGAGGAATGGTACCACTATCTAGAGGAATGGTACCACTATATCTAGAGGAATGGTACCACTATCTAGAGGAATGGTACTACTATCTAGAGGAATGGTACCACTATCTAGAGGAATGGTACCACTATCTGGAGGAATGGTACCACTATCTAGAGGAATGGTACCACTATCTAGGGGAATGGTACCACTATCTAGAGGCATGGTACCACTATCTAGAGGAATGGTACCACTATCTAGAGGAATGGTACCACTATCTAGAGGAATGGTACCACTATATCTAGAGGAATGGTACCACTATCTAGAGGAATGGTACCACTATCTAGAGGCATGGTACCACTATCTAGAGGAATGGTACTACTATCTAGAGGCATGGTACCACTATCTAGGGGAATGGTACCACTATCTAGAGGAATGGTACCACTATCTAGAGGAATGGTACCACTATCTAGAGGCATGGTACCACTATCTAGAGGAATGGTACCACTATCTAGAGGAATGGTACTACTATCTAGAGGAATGGTACCACTATCTAGAGGAATGGTACCACTATCTAGAGGAATGGTACCACTATCTAGAGGAATGGTACCACTATCTAGAGGCATGGTACCACTATCTAGAGGCATGGTACCACTATCTAGAGGAATGGTACCACTATCTAGAGGAATGGTACCACTATCTGGAGGAATGGTACCACTATCTAGAGGATTGGTACCACTATCTAGAGGAACGGTACCACTATCTAGAGGAATGGTACCACTATCTAGAGGGATGGTACCACTATCTGGAGGAATGGTACCACTATCTAGAGGCATGGTACCACTATCTAGAGGAATGGTACCACTATCTGGAGGAATGGTACCACTATCTAGAGGAATGGTACCACTATCTAGAGGCATGGTACCACTATCTGGAGGAATGGTACCACTATCTAGGAGGCTGATTATAGAGGTAGAGTCAAGGACATCAGTCTCTGGGGTTTTCTCGTTTGAGCAAAAGACCGTCCTCCGTCCTCTCTCCTCCGTGACCCGGAAACCGATAAGTGGTCGAGGAGTGTGTAAATTTGTCTTGCACAACTAACTTCATTTGTTTTGAGCACTTTACACATTTATTTTGGGATCCACCCTCGTAAACGTCATTAGCCTAATGACCCGCGAGTGGAGAAGGATCGTCCATTTCCATCCACGTTCACTCTCCTCGCCGACTCTTCTAGATTAACTTTGACCTTTTTCAAAAGGAGGCGAGAGGACGGAGGGGAGGACGCAGGAAGTGAGCAAATCTTTATTATATAAGGCCTCTCAGTTACAGGAAGTAGCCCATTACGTAACATCATGGTAACAGGAAATGCTACATCCTGCCGCACCCTCCTTCCCCCTCCATTCCTCCACCCCCCCTCTCCTTCCTCACCAGGCTCTCGACCCCCCCTCTCCTTCCTCACCAGGCTCTTGACCACTTTGAGCAGCTCCTCCATGACCACAGCGATGCCCTGGTACCCCAGCAGGCGACACATGGCCTTGATGTGAGGAGGACCAACAAAGTGCCTGTAGAAACCAAAGATACTGCTGTACGCCAGGTTCAGAGCCTGTAGAGGGGGAGAGAGAGGGAGAGGGAGAGCGAGAGAGAGAGGGAGAGAGAGAGAGACAGGGAGAGGGAGAGAGAGAGAGACAGGGAGAGGGAGAGAGAGACAGGGAGAGGGAGAGAGAGACAGGGAGAGAGAGGGGGAGAGAGACAGGGAGAGAGAGGGAGAGACAGGCAGATGGAGAGAGAGAGAGAGAGAGAGAGAGAGAGAGAGAGAGAGAGTGGGAGAGAGAGGCAGATGGAGAGAGAGAGAGAGAGAGAGTGGGAGAGAGAGGCAGATGGAGAGAGAGAGAGAGAGGGAGGGGGAGAGAGAGAGAGGGAGGGGGAGAGAGAGAGAGAGGAGAGAGAGGCAGATGGAGAGAGAGAGACAGGGAGAGAGACATTGTTACAACACTGTATATATACATAATATGACATTTGAAATGTCTTTATTCTTTTGAAACTTCTGAGTGTAATGTTTACTGTTAATATTTATTGTTTATTTCACTTTTGTTTACTATCTACTTCACTTGCTTTGGCAATGTTAACACACGTTTCCCATGCCAATAAAGCCCTTAAATTGAAATTGAAATTGAAATTGAGAGAGGGAGGGGGAGAGAGAGGTTAAGGGCATGTCGACACAAAACAGATGAGTAGAGAAAACATGAAGATAGTGTGGTTATTAGATCAGATTCAAAGAACAAAATCAATTTTGATTTCACATGATTTATATGATTCACATGGTACATGAAAGGAATAGAAATAACTGCATGACTGTTGACTGTTGTACCTGCTTCCTGTAGTTTACTGCATGGTGGGGAGTACCTATATATGCATGACTGTTGACTGTTGTACCTGCTTCCTGTAGTTTACTGCATGGTGGGGAGTACCTATATATGCATGACTGTTGACTGTTGTACCTGCTTCCTGTAGTTTACTGCATGGTGGGGAGTACCTATATATGCATGACTGTTGACTGTTGTACCTGCTTCCTGTAGATTACTGCATGGTGGGGAGTACCTATATATGCATGACTGTTGACTGTTGTACCTGCTTCCTGTAGTTTACTGCATGGTGGGGAGTACCTATATATGCAGACTGTTGTACACAGCCAGACTAGGGGGTATTACAGCTCTAATGATACATAGCCAGACTAGGGGGTATTACAGCTCTAATGATACATAGCCAGACTAGGGGGTATTACAGCTCTAATGATACATAGTCAGACTAGGGGGTATTACAGCTCTAATGATACATAGCCAGACTAGGGGGTATTACAGCTCTAATGATACATAGCCAGACTAGGGGTATTACAGCTCTAATGATACATAGCCAGACTAGGGGGTATTACAGCTCTAATGATACATAGTCAGACTAGGGGTATTACAGCTCTAATGATACATAGCCAGACTAGGGGTATTACAGCTCTAATGATACATAGCCAGACTAGGGGTATTACAGCTCTAATGATACATAGTCAGACTAGGGGTATTACAGCTCTAATGATACATAGCCAGACTAGGGGTCATTACAGCTCTAATGATACATAGCCAGACTAGGGTATTACAGCGCTAATGATACATAGCCAGACTAGGGGTATTACAGCTCTAATGATACATAGCCAGACTAGGGGTATTACAGCTCTAATGATACATAGTCAGACTAGGGGGTATTACAGCTCTAATGATACATAGCCAGACTAGGGGGTATTACAGCTCTAATGATACATAGCCAGACTAGGGGTATTACAGCTCTAATGATACATAGCCAGACTAGGGGTATTACAGCTCTAATGATACATAGCCAGACTAGGGGGTATTACAGCTCTAATGATACATAGCCAGACTAGGGGTATTACAGCTCTAATGATACATAGCCAGACTAGGGGTATTACAGCTCTAATGATACATAGCCAGACTAGGGGTATTACAGCTCTAATGATACATAGCCAGACTAGGGGGTATTACAGCTCTAATGATACATAGCCAGACTAGGGGGTATTACAGCTCTAATGATACATAGTCAGACTAGGGGGTATTACAGCTCTAATGATACACAGCCAGACTAGGGGTATTACAGCTCTAATGATACATAGCCAGACTAGGGGTATTACAGCTCTAATGATACACAGCCAGACTAGGGGTATTACAGCTCTAATGATACATAGTCAGACTAGGGGTATTACAGCTCTAATGATACATAGCCAGACTAGGGGGTATTACAGCTCTAATGATACATAGCCAGACTAGGGGTATTACAGCTCTAATGATACACAGCCAGACTAGGGGTATTACAGCTCTAATGATACATAGCCAGACTAGGGGTATTACAGCTCTAATGATACATAGCCAGACTAGGGGGTATTACAGCTCTAATGATACATAGCCAGACTAGGGGGTATTACAGCTCTAATGATACATAGCCAGACTAGGGGTATTACAGCTCTAATGATACATAGCCAGACTAGGGGGTATTACAGCTCTAATGATACATAGCCAGACTAGGGGTATTACAGCTCTAATGATACATAGCCAGACTAGGGGGTATTACAGCTCTAATGATACATAGCCAGACTAGGGGGTATTACAGCTCTAATGATACATAGCCAGACTAGGGGGGTATTACAGCTCTAATGATACATAGCCAGACTAGGGGGTATTACAGCTCTAATGATACATAGTCAGACTAGGGGTATTACAGCTCTAATGATACATAGTCAGACTAGGGGGTATTACAGCTCTAATGATACATAGCCAGACTAGGGGTATGGGTATTACAGCTCTAATGATACATAGTCAGACTAGGGGGTATTACAGCTCTAATGATACATAGCCAGACTAGGGGTATTACAGCTCTAATGATACATAGCCAGACTAGGGGGTATTACAGCTCTAATGATACATAGCCAGACTAGGGGGTATTACAGCTCTAATGATACATAGCCAGACTAGGGGTATTACAGCTCTAATGATACATAGCCAGACTAGGGGTATTACAGCTCTAATGATACATAGCCAGACTAGGGGTATTACAGCTCTAATGATACATAGCCAGACTAGGGGGTATTACAGCTCTAATGATACATAGCCAGACTAGGGGGTATTACAGCTCTAATGATACATAGCCAGACTAGGGGTATTACAGCTCTAATGATACATAGCCAGACTAGGGGTTAGACTAGGGGCATTACAGCTCTAATGATACATAGTCAGACTAGGGGTATTACAGCTCTAATGATACATAGCCAGACTAGGGGGTATTACAGCTCTAATGATACATAGCCAGACTAGGGGGTATTACAGCTCTAATGATACATAGCCAGACTAGGGGGTATTACAGCTCTAATGATACATAGCCAGACTAGGGGGTATTACAGCTCTAATGATACATAGCCAGACTAGGGGTATTACAGCTCTAATGATACATAGCCAGACTAGGGGTATTACAGCTCTAATGATACATAGCCAGACTAGGGGGTATTACAGCTCTAATGATACATAGCCAGACTAGGGGTATTACAGCTCTAATGATACATAGCCAGACTAGGGGTTATTACAGCTCTAATGATACATAGTCAGACTAGGGGGTATTACAGCTCTAATGATACATAGCCAGACTAGGGGGTATTACAGCTCTAATGATACATAGCCAGACTAGGGGGTATTACAGCTCTAATGATACATAGCCAGACTAGGGGGTATTACAGCTCTAATGATACATAGCCAGACTAGGGGTATTACAGCTCTAATGATACATAGTCAGACTAGGGGTATTACAGCTCTAATGATACATAGCCAGACTAGGGGTATTACAGCTCTAATGATACATAGCCAGACTAGGGGTATTACAGCTCTAATGATACATAGCCAGACTAGGGGGTATTACAGCTCTAATGATACATAGCCAGACTAGGGGTATTACAGCTCTAATGATACATAGCCAGACTAGGGGTATTACAGCTCTAATGATACATAGCCAGACTAGGGGTATTACAGCTCTAATGATACATAGCCAGACTAGGGGGTATTACAGCTCTAATGATACATAGCCAGACTAGGGGGTATTACAGCTCTAATGATACATAGCCAGACTAGGGGTATTACAGCTCTAATGATACATAGCCAGACTAGGGGTATTACAGCTCTAATGATACATAGCCAGACTAGGGGTATTACAGCTCTAATGATACAGAGCCAGACTAGGGGTATTACAGCTCTAATGATACATAGCCAGACTAGGGGGTATTACAGCTCTAATGATACATAGCCAGACTAGGGGTATTACAGCTCTAATGATACATAGCCAGACTAGGGGTATTACAGCTCTAATGATACATAGCCAGACTAGGGGGTATTACAGCTCTAATGATACATAGCCAGACTAGGGGGTATTACAGCTCTAATGATACATAGCCAGACTAGGGGGTATTACAGCTCTAATGATACATAGCCAGACTAGGGGGTATTACAGCTCTAATGATACATAGCCAGACTAGGGGGTATTACAGCTCTAATGATACATAGCCAGACTAGGGGGTATTACAGCTCTAATGATACATAGCCAGACTAGGGGGTATTACAGCTCTAATGATACATAGCCAGACTAGGGGGTATTACAGCTCTAATGATACATAGCCAGACTAGGGGGTATTACAGCTCTAATGATACATAGCCAGACTAGGGGTATTACAGCTCTAATGATACATAGTCAGACTAGGGGTATTACAGCTCTAATGATACATAGCCAGACTAGGGGGGTATTACAGCTCTAATGATACATAGCCAGACTAGGGGTATTACAGCTCTAATGATACATAGCCAGACTAGGGGTATTACAGCTCTAATGATACATAGCCAGACTAGGGGTATTACAGCTCTAATGATACATAGCCAGACTAGGGGTATTACAGCTCTAATGATACATAGCCAGACTAGGGGGTATTACAGCTCTAATGATACATAGCCAGACTAGGGGGTATTACAGCTCTAATGATACATAGCCAGACTAGGGGTATTACAGCTCTAATGATACATAGCCAGACTAGGGGGTATTACAGCTCTAATGATACATAGCCAGACTAGGGGGTATTACAGCTCTAATGATACATAGCCAGACTAGGGGTATTACAGCTCTAATGATACATAGCCAGACTAGGGGTATTACAGCTCTAATGATACATAGCCAGACTAGGGGTATTACAGCTCTAATGATACATAGCCAGACTAGGGGGTATTACAGCTCTAATGATACATAGCCAGACTAGGGGGTATTACAGCTCTAATGATACATAGCCAGACTAGGGGGTATTACAGCTCTAATGATACATAGCCAGACTAGGGGTATTACAGCTCTAATGATACATAGCCAGACTAGGGGTATTACAGCTCTAATGATACATAGCCAGACTAGGGGGTATTACAGCTCTAATGATACATAGTCAGACTAGGGGGTATTACAGCTCTAATGATACATAGCCAGACTAGGGGGTATTACAGCTCTAATGATACATAGCCAGACTAGGGGTATTACAGCTCTAATTATACATAGCCAGACATGGGGGTATTACAGCTCTAATGATACATAGCCAGACTAGGGGGTATTACAGCTCTAATGATACATAGCCAGACTAGGGGTATTACAGCTCTAATGATACATAGCCAGACTAGGGGGTATTACAGCTCTAATGATACATAGCCAGACTAGGGGTATTACAGCTCTAATGATACATAGCCAGACTAGGGGTATTACAGCTCTAATGATACATAGCCAGACTAGGGGGTATTACAGCTCTAATGATACATAGCCAGACTAGGGGGTATTACAGCTCTAATGATACATAGCCAGACTAGGGGGTATTACAGCTCTAATGATACATAGCCAGACTAGGGGGTATTACAGCTCTAATGATACATAGCCAGACTAGGGGGTATTACAGCTCTAATGATACACAGCCAGACTAGGGGTATTACAGCTCTAATGATACATAGCCAGACTAGGGGTATTACAGCTCTAATGATACATAGCCAGACTAGGGGTATTACAGCTCTAATGATACATAGCCAGACTAGGGGGTATTACAGCTCTAATGATACATAGTCAGACTAGGGGTATTACAGCTCTAATGATACATAGCCAGACTAGGGGGTATTACAGCTCTAATGATACATAGCCAGACTAGGGGGTATTACAGCTCTAATGATACATAGCCAGACTAGGGGGTATTACAGCTCTAATGATACATAGCCAGACTAGGGGTATTACAGCTCTAATGATACATAGCCAGACTAGGGGGTATTACAGCTCTAATGATACATAGCCAGACTAGGGGGTATTACAGCTCTAATGATACATAGCCAGACTAGGGGTATTACAGCTCTAATGATACATAGCCAGACTAGGGGTATTACAGCTCTAATGATACATAGCCAGACTAGGGGTATTACAGCTCTAATGATACATAGCCAGACTAGGGGGTATTACAGCTCTAATGATACATAGTCAGACTAGGGGGTATTACAGCTCTAATGATACATAGCCAGACTAGGGGTATTACAGCTCTAATGATACATAGCCAGACTAGGGGGTATTACAGCTCTAATGATACATAGCCAGACTAGGGGTATTACAGCTCTAATGATACATAGCCAGACTAGGGGTATTACAGCTCTAATGATACATAGCCAGACTAGGGGGTATTACAGCTCTAATGATACATAGCCAGACTAGGGGGTATTACAGCTCTAATGATACATAGCCAGACTAGGGGGTATTACAGCTCTAATGATACATAGCCAGACTAGGGGGTATTACAGCTCTAATGATACATAGCCAGACTAGGGGGTATTACAGCTCTAATGATACATAGCCAGACTAGGGGTATTACAGCTCTAATGATACATAGCCAGACTAGGGGGTATTACAGCTCTAATGATACATAGCCAGACTAGGGGTATTACAGCTCTAATGATACATAGTCAGACTAGGGGTATTACAGCTCTAATGATACATAGCCAGACTAGGGGTATTACAGCTCTAATGATACATAGCCAGACTAGGGGTATTACAGCTCTAATGATACATAGCCAGACTAGGGGTATTACAGCTCTAATGATACATAGCCAGACTAGGGGGTATTACAGCTCTAATGATACATAGCCAGACTAGGGGGTATTACAGCTCTAATGATACATAGCCAGACTAGGGGTATTACAGCTCTAATGATACATAGCCAGACTAGGGGTATTACAGCTCTAATGATACATAGCCAGACTAGGGGTATTACAGCTCTAATGATACATAGCCAGACTAGGGGGTATTACAGCTCTAATGATACATAGCCAGACTAGGGGTATTACAGCTCTAATGATACATAGCCAGACTAGGGGGTATTACAGCTCTAATGATACATAGCCAGACTAGGGGGTATTACAGCTCTAATGATACATAGCCAGACTAGGGGGTATTACAGCTCTAATGATACATAGCCAGACTAGGGGGTATTACAGCTCTAATGATACATAGCCAGACTAGGGGGTATTACAGCTCTAATGATACATAGCCAGACTAGGGGTATTACAGCTCTAATGATACATAGCCAGACTAGGGTATTACAGCTCTAATGATACATAGCCAGACTAGGGGGTATTACAGCTCTAATGATACATAGCCAGACTAGGGGGTATTACAGCTCTAATGATACATAGCCAGACTAGGGGGTATTACAGCTCTAATGATACATAGCCAGACTAGGGGGTATTACAGCTCTAATGATACATAGTCAGACTAGGGGTATTACAGCTCTAATGATACATAGCCAGACTAGGGGGTATTACAGCTCTAATGATACATAGCCAGACTAGGGGGTATTACAGCTCTAATGATACATAGCCAGACTAGGGGGTATTACAGCTCTAATGATACATAGCCAGACTAGGGGTATTACAGCCTCTAATGATACATAGCCAGACTAGGGGGTATTACAGCTCTAATGATACATAGCCAGACTAGGGGGTATTACAGCTCTAATGATACATAGCCAGACTAGGGGTATTACAGCTCTAATGATACATAGCCAGACTAGGGGTATTACAGCTCTAATGATACATAGCCAGACTAGGGGTATTACAGCTCTAATGATACATAGCCAGACTAGGGGTATTACAGCTCTAATGATACATAGTCAGACTAGGGGGGTATTACAGCTCTAATGATACATAGCCAGACTAGGGGGTATTACAGCTCTAATGATACATAGCCAGACTAGGGGGTATTACAGCTCTAATGATACATAGCCAGACTAGGGGTTATTACAGCTCTAATGATACATAGCCAGACTAGGGGAATTAACAGCTCTAATGATACATAGCCAGACTAGGGGTATTACAGCTCTAATGATACATAGCCAGACTAGGGGGTATTACAGCTCTAATGATACATAGCCAGACTAGGGGGTATTACAGCTCTAATGATACATAGCCAGACTAGGGGGTATTACAGCTCTAATGATACATAGCCAGACTAGGGGGTATTACAGCTCTAATGATACATAGCCAGACTAGGGGTATTACAGCTCTAATGATACATAGCCAGACTAGGGGGTATTACAGCTCTAATGATACATAGCCAGACTAGGGGGTATTACAGCTCTAATGATACATAGCCAGACTAGGGGTATTACAGCTCTAATGATACATAGCCAGACTAGGGGTATTACAGCTCTAATGATACATAGCCAGACTAGGGGGTATTACAGCTCTAATGATACATAGCCAGACTAGGGGGTATTACAGCTCTAATGATACATAGCCAGACTAGGGGTATTACAGCTCTAATGATACATAGCCAGACTAGGGGTATTACAGCTCTAATGATACATAGCCAGACTAGGGGGTATTACAGCTCTAATGATACATAGCCAGACTAGGGGGTATTACAGCTCTAATGATACATAGCCAGACTAGGGGGTATTACAGCTCTAATGATACATAGCCAGACTAGGGGGTATTACAGCTCTAATGATACATAGCCAGACTAGGGGTATTACAGCTCTAATGATACATAGCCAGACTAGGGGTATTACAGCTCTAATGATACATAGCCAGACTAGGGGGTATTACAGCCTCAATGATACATAGCCAGACTAGGGGTATTACAGCTCTAATGATACATAGCCAGACTAGGGGGTATTACAGCTCTAATGATACATAGCCAGACTAGGGGTATTACAGCTCTAATGATACATAGCCAGACTAGGGGGTATTACAGCTCTAATGATACATAGCCAGACTAGGGGGTATTACAGCTCTAATGATACATAGCCAGACTAGGGGGTATTACAGCTCTAATGATACATAGCCAGACTAGGGGGTATTACAGCTCTAATGATACATAGCCAGACTAGGGGGTATTACAGCTCTAAATGATACATAGCCAGACTAGGGGGTATTACAGCTCTAATGATACATAGCCAGACTAGGGGGTATTACAGCTCTAATGATACATAGCCAGACTAGGGGTATTACAGCTCTAATGATACATAGCCAGACTAGGGGGTATTACAGCTCTAATGATACATAGCCAGACTAGGGGTATTACAGCTCTAATGATACATAGCCAGACTAGGGGTATTACAGCTCTAATGATACATAGCCAGACTAGGGGGTATTACAGCTCTAATGATACATAGCCAGACTAGGGGTATTACAGCTCTAATGATACATAGCCAGACTAGGGGGTATTACAGCTCTAATGATACATAGCCAGACTAGGGGTATTACAGCTCTAATGATACATAGCCAGACTAGGGGGCATTACAGCTCTAATGATACATAGCCAGACTAGGGGGTATTACAGCTCTAATGATACATAGCCAGACTAGGGGGTATTACAGCTCTAATGATACATAGCCAGACTAGGGGTATTACAGCTCTAATGATACATAGCCAGACTAGGGGGTATTACAGCTCTAATGATACATAGCCAGACTAGGGGGTATTACAGCTCTAATGATACATAGCCAGACTAGGGGTATTACAGCTCTAATGATACATACAGACTAGGGGTATTACAGCTCTAATGATACATAGCCAGACTAGGGGTATTACAGCTCTAATGATACATAGCCAGACTAGGGGGTATTACAGCTCTAATGATACATAGCCAGACTAGGGGTATTACAGCTCTAATGATACATAGCCAGACTAGGGGTATTACAGCTCTAATGATACATAGCCAGACTAGGGGGTATTACAGCTCTAATGATACATAGCCAGACTAGGGGTATTACAGCTCTAATGATACATAGCCAGACTAGGGGTATTACAGCTCTAATGATACATAGCCAGACTAGGGGGTATTACAGCTCTAATGATACATAGCCAGACTAGGGGTATTACAGCTCTAATGATACATAGCCAGACTAGGGGTATTACAGCTCTAATGATACATAGCCAGACTAGGGGGTATTACAGCTCTAATGATACATAGCCAGACTAGGGGTATTACAGCTCTAATGATACATAGCCAGACTAGGGGTATTACAGCTCTAATGATACATAGCCAGACTAGGGGTATTACAGCTCTAATGATACATAGTCAGACTAGGGGTATTACAGCTCTAATGATACATAGCCAGACTAGGGGGTATTACAGCTCTAATGATACATAGCCAGACTAGGGGGTATTACAGCTCTAATGATACATAGCCAGACTAGGGGGTATTACAGCTCTAATGATACATAGCCAGACTAGGGGTATTACAGCTCTAATGATACATAGCCAGACTAGGGGTATTACAGCTCTAATGATACATAGTCAGACTAGGGGTATTACAGCTCTAATGATACATAGCCAGACTAGGGGTATTACAGCTCTAATGATACATAGCCAGACTAGGGGTATTACAGCTCTAATGATACATAGCCAGACTAGGGGGTATTACAGCTCTAATGATACACAGCCAGACTAGGGGGTATTACAGCTCTAATGATACATAGCCAGACTAGGGGTATTACAGCTCTAATGATACATAGCCAGACTAGGGGTATTACAGCTCTAATGATACATAGCCAGACTAGGGGTATTACAGCTCTAATGATACATAGTCAGACTAGGGGGTATTACAGCTCTAATGATACATAGTCAGACTAGGGGGTATTACAGCTCTAATGATACATAGCCAGACTAGGGGGTATTACAGCTCTAATGATACATAGCCAGACTAGGGGGTATTACAGCTCTAATGATACATAGCCAGACTAGGGGGTATTACAGCTCTAATGATACATAGCCAGACTAGGGGGTATTACAGCTCTAATGATACATAGCCAGACTAGGGGGTATTACAGCTCTAATGATACATAGCCAGACTAGGGGGTATTACAGCTCTAATGATACATAGCCAGACTAGGGGGTATTACAGCTCTAATGATACATAGCCAGACTAGGGGTATTACAGCTCTAATGATACATAGCCAGACTAGGGGGTATTACAGCTCTAATGATACATAGCCAGACTAGGGGGTATTACAGCTCTAATGATACATAGTCAGACTAGGGGTATTACAGCTCTAATGATACATAGTCAGACTAGGGGTATTACAGCTCTAATGATACATAGCCAGACTAGGGGGTATTACAGCTCTAATGATACATAGCCAGACTAGGGGTATTACAGCTCTAATGATACATAGTCAGACTAGGGGGTATTACAGCTCTAATGATACATAGCCAGACTAGGGGGTATTACAGCTCTAATGATACATAGCCAGACTAGGGGTATTACAGCTCTAATGATACATAGCCAGACTAGGGGGTATTACAGCTCTAATGATACATAGTCAGACTAGGGGGTATTACAGCTCTAATGATACATAGCCAGACTAGGGGTATTACAGCTCTAATGATACATAGCCAGACTAGGGGGTATTACAGCTCTAATGATACATAGTCAGACTAGGGGGTATTACAGCTCTAATGATACATAGCCAGACTAGGGGTATTACAGCTCTAATGATACATAGCCAGACTAGGGGGTATTACAGCTCTAATGATACATAGCCAGACTAGGGGGTATTACAGCTCTAATGATACATAGCCAGACTAGGGGGTATTACAGCTCTAATGATACATAGCCAGACTAGGGGGTATTACAGCTCTAATGATACATAGCCAGACTAGGGGGTATTACAGCTCTAATGATACATAGCCAGACTAGGGGGTATTACAGCTCTAATGATACATAGTCAGACTAGGGGGTATTACAGCTCTAATGATACATAGTCAGACTAGGGGGTATTACAGCTCTAATGATACATAGCCAGACTAGGGGGTATTACAGCTCTAATGATACATAGCCAGACTAGGGGTATTACAGCTCTAATGATACATAGCCAGACTAGGGGTATTACAGCTCTAATGATACACAGCCAGACTAGGGGGTATTACAGCTCTAATGATACATAGCCAGACTAGGGGTATTACAGCTCTAATGATACATAGCCAGACTAGGGGGTATTACAGCTCTAATGATACATAGTCAGACTAGGGGGTATTACAGCTCTAATGATACATAGCCAGACTAGGGGTATTACAGCTCTAATGATACATAGTCAGACTAGGGGGTATTACAGCTCTAATGATACATAGCCAGACTAGGGGTATTACAGCTCTAATGATACATAGCCAGACTAGGGGGTATTACAGCTCTAATGATACATAGACTAGGGGGTATTACAGCTCTAATGATACATAGCCAGACTAGGGGTATTACAGCTCTAATGATACATAGCCAGACTAGGGGTATTACAGCTCTAATGATACATAGCCAGACTAGGGGTATTACAGCTCTAATGATACATAGCCAGACTAGGGGGTATTACAGCTCTAATGATACATAGCCAGACTAGGGGTATTACAGCTCTAATGATACATAGCCAGACTAGGGGGTATTACAGCTCTAATGATACATAGTCAGACTAGGGGGTATTACAGCTCTAATGATACATAGTCAGACTAGGGGTATTACAGCTCTAATGATACATAGCCAGACTAGGGGTATTACAGCTCTAATGATACATAGCCAGACTAGGGGGTATTACAGCTCTAATGATACATAGCCAGACTAGGGGTATTACAGCTCTAATGATACATAGCCAGACTAGGGGGTATTACAGCTCTAATGATACATAGCCAGACTAGGGGTATTACAGCTCTAATGATACATAGCCAGACTAGGGGGTATTACAGCTCTAATGATACATAGCCAGACTAGGGGGTATTACAGCTCTAATGATACATAGCCAGACTAGGGGGTATTACAGCTCTAATGATACATAGCCAGACTAGGGGGTATTACAGCTCTAATGATACATAGCCAGACTAGGGGGTATTACAGCTCTAATGATACATAGCCAGACTAGGGGTATTACAGCTCTAATGATACATAGCCAGACTAGGGGGTATTACAGCTCTAATGATACATAGCCAGACTAGGGGGTATTACAGCTCTAATGATACATAGCCAGACTAGGGGGTATTACAGCTCTAATGATACATAGCCAGACTAGGGGGTATTACAGCTCTAATGATACATAGCCAGACTAGGGGGTATTACAGCTCTAATGATACATAGCCAGACTAGGGGGTATTACAGCTCTAATGATACATAGCCAGACTAGGGGGTATTACAGCTCTAATGATACATAGCCAGACTAGGGGGTATTACAGCTCTAATGATACATAGCCAGACTAGGGGTATTACAGCTCTAATGATACATAGCCAGACTAGGGGGTATTACAGCTCTAATGATACATAGCCAGACTAGGGGTATTACAGCTCTAATGATACATAGCCAGACTAGGGGGTATTACAGCTCTAATGATACATAGCCAGACTAGGGGTATTACAGCTCTAATGATACATAGCCAGACTAGGGGGTATTACAGCTCTAATGATACATAGCCAGACTAGGGGGTATTACAGCTCTAATGATACATAGCCAGACTAGGGGTATTACAGCTCTAATGATACATAGCCAGACTAGGGGGTATTACAGCTCTAATGATACATAGCCAGACTAGGGGGTATTACAGCTCTAATGATACACAGCCAGACTAGGGGGTATTACAGCTCTAATGATACATAGCCAGACTAGGGGGTATTACAGCTCTAATGATACATAGCCAGACTAGGGGGTATTACAGCTCTAATGATACATAGCCAGACTAGGGGTATTACAGCTCTAATGATACATAGCCAGACTAGGGGTATTACAGCTCTAATGATACATAGCCAGACTAGGGGTATTACAGCTCTAATGATACATAGCCAGACTAGGGGTATTACAGCTCTAATGATACATAGCCAGACTAGGGGGTATTACAGCTCTAATGATACATAGCCAGACTAGGGGTATTACAGCTCTAATGATACATAGCCAGACTAGGGGGTATTACAGCTCTAATGATACATAGCCAGACTAGGGGGTATTACAGCTCTAATGATACATAGCCAGACTAGGGGGTATTACAGCTCTAATGATACATAGCCAGACTAGGGGTATTACAGCTCTAATGATACATAGTCAGACTAGGGGGTATTACAGCTCTAATGATACATAGCCAGACTAGGGGTATTACAGCTCTAATGATACATAGTCAGACTAGGGGGTATTACAGCTCTAATGATACATAGCCAGACTAGGGGGTATTACAGCTCTAATGATACATAGCCAGACTAGGGGGTATTACAGCTCTAATGATACATAGCCAGACTAGGGGTATTACAGCTCTAATGATACATAGCCAGACTAGGGGTATTACAGCTCTAATGATACATAGCCAGACTAGGGGTATTACAGCTCTAATGATACATAGCCAGACTAGGGGGTATTACAGCTCTAATGATACATAGCCAGACTAGGGGGTATTACAGCTCTAATGATACATAGCCAGACTAGGGGGTATTACAGCTCTAATGATACATAGCCAGACTAGGGGTATTACAGCTCTAATGATACATAGCCAGACTAGGGGGTATTACAGCTCTAATGATACATAGCCAGACTAGGGGGTATTACAGCTCTAATGATACATAGTCAGACTAGGGGTATTACAGCTCTAATGATACACAGCCAGACTAGGGGTATTACAGCTCTAATGATACATAGCCAGACTAGGGGGTATTACAGCTCTAATGATACATAGCCAGACTAGGGGGTATTACAGCTCTAATGATACATAGCCAGACTAGGGGGTATTACAGCTCTAATGATACATAGCCAGACTAGGGGTATTACAGCTCTAATGATACATAGCCAGACTAGGGGGTATTACAGCTCTAATGATACATAGCCAGACTAGGGGTATTACAGCTCTAATGATACATAGCCAGACTAGGGGTATTACAGCTCTAATGATACATAGCCAGACTAGGGGTATTACAGCTCTAATGATACATAGCCAGACTAGGGGGTATTACAGCTCTAATGATACATAGCCAGACTAGGGGGTATTACAGCTCTAATGATACATAGCCAGACTAGGGGTATTACAGCTCTAATGATACATAGTCAGACTAGGGGTATTACAGCTCTAATGATACATAGCCAGACTAGGGGGTATTACAGCTCTAATGATACATAGCCAGACTAGGGGTATTACAGCTCTAATGATACATAGCCAGACTAGGGGGTATTACAGCTCTAATGATACATAGCCAGACTAGGGGGTATTACAGCTCTAATGATACATAGCCAGACTAGGGGGTATTACAGCTCTAATGATACATAGCCAGACTAGGGGGTATTACAGCTCTAATGATACAGCCAGACTAGGGGGTATTACAGCTCTAATGATACAGCCAGACTAGGGGGTATTACAGCTCTAATGATACATAGTCAGACTAGGGGGTATTACAGCTCTAATGATACATAGCCAGACTAGGGGGTATTACAGCTCTAATGATACATAGCCAGACTAGGGGGTATTACAGCTCTAATGATACATAGCCAGACTAGGGGGTATTACAGCTCTAATGATACATAGCCAGACTAGGGGGTATTACAGCTCTAATGATACATAGCCAGACTAGGGGGTATTACAGCTCTAATGATACATAGCCAGACTAGGGGTATTACAGCTCTAATGATACATAGCCAGACTAGGGGGTATTACAGCTCTAATGATACATAGCCAGACTAGGGGGTATTACAGCTCTAATGATACATAGTCAGACTAGGGGTATTACAGCTCTAATGATACATAGCCAGACTAGGGGGTATTACAGCTCTAATGATACATAGCCAGACTAGGGGGTATTACAGCTCTAATGATACATAGCCAGACTAGGGGTATTACAGCTCTAATGATACATAGCCAGACTAGGGGTATTACAGCTCTAATGATACATAGCCAGACTAGGGGGTATTACAGCTCTAATGATACATAGCCAGACTAGGGGTATTACAGCTCTAATGATACATAGCCAGACTAGGGGGTATTACAGCTCTAATGATACATAGCCAGACTAGGGGGTATTACAGCTCTAATGATACATAGCCAGACTAGGGGTATTACAGCTCTAATGATACATAGCCAGACTAGGGGTATTACAGCTCTAATGATACATAGCCAGACTAGGGGTATTACAGCTCTAATGATACATAGCCAGACTAGGGGTATTACAGCTCTAATGATACATAGCCAGACTAGGGGGTATTACAGCTCTAATGATACATAGCCAGACTAGGGGGTATTACAGCTCTAATGATACATAGCCAGACTAGGGGGTATTACAGCTCTAATGATACATAGCCAGACTAGGGGGTATTACAGCTCTAATGATACATAGCCAGACTAGGGGTATTACAGCTCTAATGATACATAGCCAGACTAGGGGGTATTACAGCTCTAATGATACATAGCCAGACTAGGGGGTATTACAGCTCTAATGATACATAGCCAGACTAGGGTATTACAGCTCTAATGATACATAGCCAGACTAGGGGGTATTACAGCTCTAATGATACATAGCCAGACTAGGGGGTATTACAGCTCTAATGATACATAGCCAGACTAGGGGGTATTACAGCTCTAATGATACATAGCCAGACTAGGGGGTATTACAGCTCTAATGATACATAGCCAGACTAGGGGGTATTACAGCTCTAATGATACATAGCCAGACTAGGGGGTATTACAGCTCTAATGATACATAGCCAGACTAGGGGGTATTACAGCTCTAATGATACATAGCCAGACTAGGGGTATTACAGCTCTAATGATACATAGCCAGACTAGGGGTATTACAGCTCTAATGATACATAGCCAGACTAGGGGGTATTACAGCTCTAATGATACATAGCCAGACTAGGGGTATTACAGCTCTAATGATACATAGCCAGACTAGGGGTATTACAGCTCTAATGATACATAGCCAGACTAGGGGTATTACAGCTCTAATGATACATAGTCAGACTAGGGGGTATTACAGCTCTAATGATACACAGCCAGACTAGGGGGTATTACAGCTCTAATGATACATAGCCAGACTAGGGGGTATTACAGCTCTAATGATACATAGCCAGACTAGGGGGTATTACAGCTCTAATGATACATAGTCAGACTAGGGGTATTACAGCTCTAATGATACATAGCCAGACTAGGGGGTATTACAGCTCTAATGATACATAGCCAGACTAGGGGGTATTACAGCTCTAATGATACATAGCCAGACTAGGGGGTATTACAGCTCTAATGATACATAGCCAGACTAGGGGGTATTACAGCTCTAATGATACATAGCCAGACTAGGGGTATTACAGCTCTAATGATACATAGCCAGACTAGGGGGTATTACAGCTCTAATGATACATAGTCAGACTAGGGGGTATTACAGCTCTAATGATACATAGCCAGACTAGGGGGTATTACAGCTCTAATGATACATAGTCAGACTAGGGGGTATTACAGCTCTAATGATACATAGCCAGACTAGGGGGTATTACAGCTCTAATGATACATAGCCAGACTAGGGGGTATTACAGCTCTAATGATACATAGCCAGACTAGGGGGTATTACAGCTCTAATGATACATAGCCAGACTAGGGGGTATTACAGCTCTAATGATACATAGCCAGACTAGGGGGTATTACAGCTCTAATGATACATAGCCAGACTAGGGGGTATTACAGCTCTAATGATACATAGCCAGACTAGGGGTATTACAGCTCTAATGATACATAGCCAGACTAGGGGTATTACAGCTCTAATGATACATAGCCAGACTAGGGGTATTACAGCTCTAATGATACATAGCCAGACTAGGGGGTATTACAGCTCTAATGATACATAGCCAGACTAGGGGGTATTACAGCTCTAATGATACATAGCCAGACTAGGGGGTATTACAGCTCTAATGATACATAGCCAGACTAGGGGGTATTACAGCTCTAATGATACATAGCCAGACTAGGGGTATTACAGCTCTAATGATACATAGCCAGACTAGGGGTATTACAGCTCTAATGATACATAGCCAGACTAGGGGGTATTACAGCTCTAATGATACATAGCCAGACTAGGGGGTATTACAGCTCTAATGATACATAGCCAGACTAGGGGGTATTACAGCTCTAATGATACATAGCCAGACTAGGGGTATTACAGCTCTAATGATACATAGCCAGACTAGGGGTATTACAGCTCTAATGATACATAGCCAGACTAGGGGTATTACAGCTCTAATGATACATAGCCAGACTAGGGGTATTACAGCTCTAATGATACATAGCCAGACTAGGGGTATTACAGCTCTAATGATACATAGCCAGACTAGGGGGTATTACAGCTCTAATGATACATAGCCAGACTAGGGGGTATTACAGCTCTAATGATACATAGCCAGACTAGGGGGTATTACAGCTCTAATGATACATAGCCAGACTAGGGGTATTACAGCTCTAATGATACATAGCCAGACTAGGGGGTATTACAGCTCTAATGATACATAGTCAGACTAGGGGGTATTACAGCTCTAATGATACATAGCCAGACTAGGGGGTATTACAGCTCTAATGATACATAGCCAGACTAGGGGGTATTACAGCTCTAATGATACATAGCCAGACTAGGGGGTATTACAGCTCTAATGATACATAGCCAGACTAGGGGGTATTACAGCTCTAATGATACATAGCCAGACTAGGGGTATTACAGCTCTAATGATACATAGCCAGACTAGGGGTATTACAGCTCTAATGATACATAGTCAGACTAGGGGTATTACAGCTCTAATGATACATAGCCAGACTAGGGGTATTACAGCTCTAATGATACATAGCCAGACTAGGGGGTATTACAGCTCTAATGATACATAGCCAGACTAGGGGTATTACAGCTCTAATGATACATAGCCAGACTAGGGGTATTACAGCTCTAATGATACATAGCCAGACTAGGGGTATTACAGCTCTAATGATACATAGTCAGACTAGGGGTATTACAGCTCTAATGATACATAGCCAGACTAGGGGGTATTACAGCTCTAATGATACATAGCCAGACTAGGGGGTATTACAGCTCTAATGATACATAGCCAGACTAGGGGTATTACAGCTCTAATGATACATAGCCAGACTAGGGGTATTACAGCTCTAATGATACATAGCCAGACTAGGGGGTATTACAGCTCTAATGATACATAGCCAGACTAGGGGGTATTACAGCTCTAATGATACATAGCCAGACTAGGGGTATTACAGCTCTAATGATACATAGCCAGACTAGGGGGTATTACAGCTCTAATGATACATAGCCAGACTAGGGGGTATTACAGCTCTAATGATACATAGCCAGACTAGGGGTATTACAGCTCTAATGATACATAGCCAGACTAGGGGGTATTACAGCTCTAATGATACATAGCCAGACTAGGGGGTATTACAGCTCTAATGATACATAGCCAGACTAGGGGGTATTACAGCTCTAATGATACATAGCCAGACTAGGGGGTATTACAGCTCTAATGATACATAGCCAGACTAGGGGTATTACAGCTCTAATGATACATAGCCAGACTAGGGGTATTACAGCTCTAATGATACATAGTCAGACTAGGGGGTATTACAGCTCTAATGATACATAGCCAGACTAGGGGGTATTACAGCTCTAATGATACATAGTCAGACTAGGGGTATTACAGCTCTAATGATACATAGCCAGACTAGGGGGTATTACAGCTCTAATGATACATAGCCAGACTAGGGGTATTACAGCTCTAATGATACATAGCCAGACTAGGGGGTATTACAGCTCTAATGATACATAGCCAGACTAGGGGGTATTACAGCTCTAATGATACATAGCCAGACTAGGGGGTATTACAGCTCTAATGATACATAGCCAGACTAGGGGTATTACAGCTCTAATGATACATAGCCAGACTAGGGGTATTACAGCTCTAATGATACATAGCCAGACTAGGGGTATTACAGCTCTAATGATACATAGCCAGACTAGGGGTATTACAGCTCTAATGATACATAGCCAGACTAGGGGTATTACAGCTCTAATGATACATAGTCAGACTAGGGGGTATTACAGCTCTAATGATACATAGCCAGACTAGGGGGTATTACAGCTCTAATGATACATAGCCAGACTAGGGGTATTACAGCTCTAATGATACATAGCCAGACTAGGGGGTATTACAGCTCTAATGATACATAGCCAGACTAGGGGGTATTACAGCTCTAATGATACATAGCCAGACTAGGGGGTATTACAGCTCTAATGATACATAGCCAGACTAGGGGGTATTACAGCTCTAATGATACATAGCCAGACTAGGGGGTATTACAGCTCTAATGATACAGCCAGACTAGGGGTATTACAGCTCTAATGATACATAGCCAGACTAGGGGTATTACAGCTCTAATGATACATAGCCAGACTAGGGGGTATTACAGCTCTAATGATACATAGCCAGACTAGGGGTATTACAGCTCTAATGATACATAGCCAGACTAGGGGGTATTACAGCTCTAATGATACATAGCCAGACTAGGGGGTATTACAGCTCTAATGATACATAGCCAGACTAGGGGTATTACAGCTCTAATGATACATAGCCAGACTAGGGGGTATTACAGCTCTAATGATACATAGCCAGACTAGGGGGTATTACAGCTCTAATGATACATAGCCAGACTAGGGGGTATTACAGCTCTAATGATACATAGTCAGACTAGGGGGTATTACAGCTCTAATGATACATAGCCAGACTAGGGGTATTACAGCTCTAATGATACATAGCCAGACTAGGGGGTATTACAGCTCTAATGATACATAGCCAGACTAGGGGGTATTACAGCTCTAATGATACATAGCCAGACTAGGGGGTATTACAGCTCTAATGATACATAGCCAGACTAGGGGGTATTACAGCTCTAATGATACATAGCCAGACTAGGGGGTATTACAGCTCTAATGATACATAGCCAGACTAGGGGGGTATTACAGCTCTAATGATACATAGCCAGACTAGGGGGTATTACAGCTCTAATGATACATAGCCAGACTAGGGGGTATTACAGCTCTAATGATACATAGCCAGACTAGGGGGTATTACAGCTCTAATGATACATAGCCAGACTAGGGGGTATTACAGCTCTAATGATACATAGCCAGACTAGGGGTATTACAGCTCTAATGATACATAGCCAGACTAGGGGTATTACAGCTCTAATGATACATAGCCAGACTAGGGGTATTACAGCTCTAATGATACATAGCCAGACTAGGGGTATTACAGCTCTAATGATACATAGCCAGACTAGGGGTATTACAGCTCTAATGATACATAGCCAGACTAGGGGTATTACAGCTCTAATGATACATAGCCAGACTAGGGGTATTACAGCTCTAATGATACATAGCCAGACTAGGGGGTATTACAGCTCTAATGATACATAGCCAGACTAGGGGTATTACAGCTCTAATGATACATAGCCAGACTAGGGGGTATTACAGCTCTAATGATACATAGCCAGACTAGGGGGTATTACAGCTCTAATGATACATAGCCAGACTAGGGGGTATTACAGCTCTAATGATACATAGCCAGACTAGGGGGTATTACAGCTCTAATGATACATAGCCAGACTAGGGGTATTACAGCTCTAATGATACATAGCCAGACTAGGGGGTATTACAGCTCTAATGATACATAGCCAGACTAGGGGTATTACAGCTCTAATGATACATAGCCAGACTAGGGGGTATTACAGCTCTAATGATACATAGCCAGACTAGGGGTATTACAGCTCTAATGATACATAGCCAGACTAGGGGGTATTACAGCTCTAATGATACATAGTCAGACTAGGGGGTATTACAGCTCTAATGATACATAGCCAGACTAGGGGTATTACAGCTCTAATGATACATAGCCAGACTAGGGGGTATTACAGCTCTAATGATACATAGCCAGACTAGGGGTATTACAGCTCTAATGATACATAGCCAGACTAGGGGTATTACAGCTCTAATGATACATAGCCAGACTAGGGGTATTACAGCTCTAATGATACATAGCCAGACTAGGGGGTATTACAGCTCTAATGATACATAGCCAGACTAGGGGGTATTACAGCTCTAATGATACATAGCCAGACTAGGGGGTATTACAGCTCTAATGATACATAGCCAGACTAGGGGGTATTACAGCTCTAATGATACATAGCCAGACTAGGGGTATTACAGCTCTAATGATACATAGCCAGACTAGGGGGTATTACAGCTCTAATGATACATAGCCAGACTAGGGGGTATTACAGCTCTAATGATACATAGCCAGACTAGGGGGTATTACAGCTCTAATGATACATAGTCAGACTAGGGGGTATTACAGCTCTAATGATACATAGCCAGACTAGGGGTATTACAGCTCTAATGATACATAGCCAGACTAGGGGGTATTACAGCTCTAATGATACATAGCCAGACTAGGGGTATTACAGCTCTAATGATACATAGCCAGACTAGGGGTATTACAGCTCTAATGATACATAGCCAGACTAGGGGTATTACAGCTCTAATGATACATAGCCAGACTAGGGGTATTACAGCTCTAATGATACATAGCCAGACTAGGGGGTATTACAGCTCTAATGATACATAGCCAGACTAGGGGTATTACAGCTCTAATGATACATAGCCAGACTAGGGGTATTACAGCTCTAATGATACATAGCCAGACTAGGGGGTATTACAGCTCTAATGATACATAGCCAGACTAGGGGTATTACAGCTCTAATGATACATAGCCAGACTAGGGGGTATTACAGCTCTAATGATACATAGCCAGACTAGGGGGTATTACAGCTCTAATGATACATAGCCAGACTAGGGGGTATTACAGCTCTAATGATACATAGCCAGACTAGGGGTATTACAGCTCTAATGATACATAGCCAGACTAGGGGGTATTACAGCTCTAATGATACATAGCCAGACTAGGGGGTATTACAGCTCTAATGATACATAGCCAGACTAGGGGGTATTACAGCTCTAATGATACATAGCCAGACTAGGGGTATTACAGCTCTAATGATACATAGCCAGACTAGGGGGTATTACAGCTCTAATGATACAGTAGCCAGACTAGGGGGTATTACAGCTCTAATGATACATAGCCAGACTAGGGGGTATTACAGCTCTAATGATACATAGCCAGACTAGGGGGTATTACAGCTCTAATGATACATAGTCAGACTAGGGGGTATTACAGCTCTAATGATACATAGCCAGACTAGGGGTATTACAGCTCTAATGATACATAGCCAGACTAGGGGTATTACAGCTCTAATGATACATAGCCAGACTAGGGGTATTACAGCTCTAATGATACATAGCCAGACTAGGGGGTATTACAGCTCTAATGATACATAGCCAGACTAGGGGGTATTACAGCTCTAATGATACATAGCCAGACTAGGGGGTATTACAGCTCTAATGATACATAGCCAGACTAGGGGTATTACAGCTCTAATGATACATAGCCAGACTAGGGGTATTACAGCTCTAATGATACATAGCCAGACTAGGGGGTATTACAGCTCTAATGATACATAGCCAGACTAGGGGGTATTACAGCTCTAATGATACATAGCCAGACTAGGGGGTATTACAGCTCTAATGATACATAGCCAGACTAGGGGTATTACAGCTCTAATGATACATAGCCAGACTAGGGGGTATTACAGCTCTAATGATACATAGCCAGACTAGGGGGTATTACAGCTCTAATGATACATAGCCAGACTAGGGGTATTACAGCTCTAATGATACATAGCCAGACTAGGGGTATTACAGCTCTAATGATACATAGCCAGACTAGGGGTATTACAGCTCTAATGATACATAGCCAGACTAGGGGGTATTACAGCTCTAATGATACATAGCCAGACTAGGGGGTATTACAGCTCTAATGATACATAGCCAGACTAGGGGGTATTACAGCTCTAATGATACATAGCCAGACTAGGGGTATTACAGCTCTAATGATACATAGCCAGACTAGGGGGTATTACAGCTCTAATGATACATAGCCAGACTAGGGGGTATTACAGCTCTAATGATACATAGCCAGACTAGGGGGTATTACAGCTCTAATGATACATAGCCAGACTAGGGGGTATTACAGCTCTAATGATACATAGCCAGACTAGGGGTATTACAGCTCTAATGATACATAGCCAGACTAGGGGGTATTACAGCTCTAATGATACATAGCCAGACTAGGGGTATTACAGCTCTAATGATACATAGTCAGACTAGGGGGTATTACAGCTCTAATGATACATAGCCAGACTAGGGGGTATTACAGCTCTAATGATACATAGCCAGACTAGGGGTATTACAGCTCTAATGATACATAGTCAGACTAGGGGGTATTACAGCTCTAATGATACATAGCCAGACTCGGGGGTATTACAGCTCTAATGATACATAGTCAGACTAGGGGGTATTACAGCTCTAATGATACATAGCCAGACTAGGGGTATTACAGCTCTAATGATACATAGCCAGACTAGGGGGTATTACAGCTCTAATGATACATAGCCAGACTAGGGGTATTACAGCTCTAATGATACATAGCCAGACTAGGGGTATTACAGCTCTAATGATACATAGCCAGACTAGGGGGTATTACAGCTCTAATGATACATAGCCAGACTAGGGGGTATTACAGCTCTAATGATACATAGCCAGACTAGGGGGTATTACAGCTCTAATGATACATAGCCAGACTAGGGGTATTACAGCTCTAATGATACATAGCCAGACTAGGGGTATTACAGCTCTAATGATACATAGCCAGACTAGGGGTATTACAGCTCTAATGATACATAGCCAGACTAGGGGGTATTACAGCTCTAATGATACATAGCCAGACTAGGGGTATTACAGCTCTAATGATACATAGCCAGACTAGGGGGTATTACAGCTCTAATGATACATAGCCAGACTAGGGGGTATTACAGCTCTAATGATACATAGCCAGACTAGGGGTATTACAGCTCTAATGATACATAGCCAGACTAGGGGTATTACAGCTCTAATGATACATAGCCAGACTAGGGGTATTACAGCTCTAATGATACATAGTCAGACTAGGGGTATTACAGCTCTAATGATACATAGCCAGACTAGGGGTATTACAGCTCTAATGATACATAGCCAGACTAGGGGTATTACAGCTCTAATGATACATAGCCAGACTAGGGGGTATTACAGCTCTAATGATACATAGCCAGACTAGGGGGTATTACAGCTCTAATGATACATAGCCAGACTAGGGGATATTACAGCTCTAATGATACATAGCCAGACTAGGGGGTATTACAGCTCTAATGATACATAGCCAGACTAGGGGTATTACAGCTCTAATGATACATAGCCAGACTAGGGGGTATTACAGCTCTAATGATACACAGCCAGACTAGGGGGTATTACAGCTCTAATGATACATAGCCAGACTAGGGGTATTACAGCTCTAATGATACATAGTCAGACTAGGGGGTATTACAGCTCTAATGATACATAGCCAGACTAGGGGGTATTACAGCTCTAATGATACATAGCCAGACTAGGGGGTATTACAGCTCTAATGATACATAGCCAGACTAGGGGGTATTACAGCTCCTAATGATACATAGCCAGACTAGGGGGTATTACAGCTCTAATGATACATAGCCAGACTAGGGGTATTACAGCTCTAATGATACATAGCCAGACTAGGGGTATTACAGCTCTAATGATACATAGCCAGACTAGGGGGTATTACAGCTCTAATGATACATAGCCAGACTAGGGGTATTACAGCTCTAATGATACATAGCCAGACTAGGGGGTATTACAGCTCTAATGATACATAGCCAGACTAGGGGGTATTACAGCTCTAATGATACATAGCCAGACTAGGGGTATTACAGCTCTAATGATACATAGCCAGACTAGGGGGTATTACAGCTCTAATGATACATAGCCAGACTAGGGGGTATTACAGCTCTAATGATACATAGCCAGACTAGGGGGTATTACAGCTCTAATGATACATAGCCAGACTAGGGGATATTACAGCTCTAATGATACATAGCCAGACTAGGGGGTATTACAGCTCTAATGATACATAGTCAGACTAGGGGCTATTACAGCTCTAATGATACATAGCCAGACTAGGGGTATTACAGCTCTAATGATACATAGCCAGACTAGGGGGTATTACAGCTCTAATGATACATAGCCAGACTAGGGGGTATTACAGCTCTAATGATACATAGCCAGACTAGGGGTATTACAGCTCTAATGATACATAGCCAGACTAGGGGGTATTACAGCTCTAATGATACATAGCCAGACTAGGGGTATTACAGCTCTAATGATACATAGTCAGACTAGGGGTATTACAGCTCTAATGATACATAGCCAGACTAGGGGGTATTACAGCTCTAATGATACATAGTCAGACTAGGGGTATTACAGCTCTAATGATACATAGCCAGACTAGGGGGTATTACAGCTCTAATGATACATAGCCAGACTAGGGGTATTACAGCTCTAATGATACATAGCCAGACTAGGGGTATTACAGCTCTAATGATACATAGCCAGACTAGGGGGTATTACAGCTCTAATGATACATAGCCAGACTAGGGGGTATTACAGCTCTAATGATACATAGCCAGACTAGGGGTATTACAGCTCTAATGATACATAGCCAGACTAGGGGGTATTACAGCTCTAATGATACATAGCCAGACTAGGGGTATTACAGCTCTAATGATACATAGCCAGACTAGGGGTATTACAGCTCTAATGATACATAGCCAGACTAGGGGGTATTACAGCTCTAATGATACATAGCCAGACTAGGGGGTATTACAGCTCTAATGATACATAGCCAGACTAGGGGGTATTACAGCTCTAATGATACATAGCCAGACTAGGGGTATTACAGCTCTAATGATACATAGCCAGACTAGGGGTATTACAGCTCTAATGATACATAGCCAGACTAGGGGGTATTACAGCTCTAATGATACATAGTCAGACTAGGGGTATTACAGCTCTAATGATACATAGCCAGACTAGGGGGTATTACAGCTCTAATGATACATAGCCAGACTAGGGGGTATTACAGCTCTAATGATACATAGCCAGACGGGGGTATTACAGCTCTAATGATACATAGTCAGACTAGGGGGTATTACAGCTCTAATGATACATAGCCAGACTAGGGGGTATTACAGCTCTAATGATACATAGCCAGACTAGGGGGTATTACAGCTCTAATGATACATAGCCAGACTAGGGGGTATTACAGCTCTAATGATACATAGCCAGACTAGGGGGTATTACAGCTCTAATGATACATAGCCAGACTAGGGGGTATTACAGCTCTAATGATACATAGCCAGACTAGGGGTATTACAGCTCTAATGATACATAGCCAGACTAGGGGTATTACAGCTCTAATGATACATAGCCAGACTAGGGGGTATTACAGCTCTAATGATACATAGCCAGACTAGGGGGTATTACAGCTCTAATGATACATAGCCAGACTAGGGGTATTACAGCTCTAATGATACATAGCCAGACTAGGGGGTATTACAGCTCTAATGATACATAGCCAGACTAGGGGTATTACAGCTCTAATGATACATAGCCAGACTAGGGGTATTACAGCTCTAATGATACATAGCCAGACTAGGGGGTATTACAGCCTCTAATGATACATAGCCAGACTAGGGGGTATTACAGCTCTAATGATACATAGCCAGACTAGGGGTATTACAGCTCTAATGATACATAGTCAGACTAGGGGGTATTACAGCTCTAATGATACATAGCCAGACTAGGGGGTATTACAGCTCTAATGATACATAGCCAGACTAGGGGGTATTACAGCTCTAATGATACATAGCCAGACTAGGGGTATTACAGCTCTAATGATACATAGCCAGACTAGGGGGTATTACAGCTCTAATGATACATAGCCAGACTAGGGGTATTACAGCTCTAATGATACATAGCCAGACTAGGGGTATTACAGCTCTAATGATACATAGCCAGACTAGGGGGTATTACAGCTCTAATGATACATAGCCAGACTAGGGGGTATTACAGCTCTAATGATACATAGCCAGACTAGGGGGTATTACAGCTCTAATGATACATAGCCAGACTAGGGGGTATTACAGCTCTAATGATACATAGCCAGACTAGGGGGTATTACAGCTCTAATGATACATAGCCAGACTAGGGGGTATTACAGCTCTAATGATACATAGCCAGACTAGGGGTATTACAGCTCTAATGATACATAGCCAGACTAGGGGTATTACAGCTCTAATGATACATAGCCAGACTAGGGGGTATTACAGCTCTAATGATACATAGCCAGACTAGGGGTATTACAGCTCTAATGATACATAGCCAGACTAGGGGGTATTACAGCTCTAATGATACATAGCCAGACTAGGGGTATTACAGCTCTAATGATACATAGCCAGACTAGGGGGTATTACAGCTCTAATGATACATAGCCAGACTAGGGGTATTACAGCTCTAATGATACATAGCCAGACTAGGGGGTATTACAGCTCTAATGATACATAGCCAGACTAGGGGTATTACAGCTCTAATGATACATAGCCAGACTAGGGGTATTACAGCTCTAATGATACATAGCCAGACTAGGGGTATTACAGCTCTAATGATACATAGCCAGACTAGGGGGTATTACAGCTCTAATGATACATAGCCAGACTAGGGGGTATTACAGCTCTAATGATACATAGCCAGACTAGGGGGTATTACAGCTCTAATGATACATAGCCAGACTAGGGGTATTACAGCTCTAATGATACATAGCCAGACTAGGGCGTATTACAGCTCTAATGATACATAGCCAGACTAGGGGTATTACAGCTCTAATGATACATAGCCAGACTAGGGGGTATTACAGCTCTAATGATACATAGCCAGACTAGGGGGTATTACAGCTCTAATGATACATAGCCAGACTAGGGGGTATTACAGCTCTAATGATACATAGCCAGACTAGGGGTATTACAGCTCTAATGATACATAGTCCAGACTAGGGGGTATTACAGCTCTAATGATACATAGCCAGACTAGGGGGTATTACAGCTCTAATGATACATAGCCAGACTAGGGGGTATTACAGCTCTAATGATACATAGCCAGACTAGGGGGTATTACAGCTCTAATGATACATAGCCAGACTAGGGGTATTACAGCTCTAATGATACATAGCCAGACTAGGGGGTATTACAGCTCTAATGATACATAGCCAGACTAGGGGGTATTACAGCTCTAATGATACATAGCCAGACTAGGGGGTATTACAGCTCTAATGATACATAGTCAGACTAGGGGTATTACAGCTCTAATGATACATAGCCAGACTAGGGGGTATTACAGCTCTAATGATACATAGCCAGACTAGGGGTATTACAGCTCTAATGATACATAGCCAGACTAGGGGATATTACAGCTCTAATGATACATAGCCAGACTAGGGGTATTACAGCTCTAATGATACATAGCCAGACTAGGGGGTATTACAGCTCTAATGATACATAGCCAGACTAGGGGTATTACAGCTCTAATGATACATAGTCAGACTAGGGGGTATTACAGCTCTAATGATACATAGTCAGACTAGGGGCGTATTACAGCTCTAATGATACATAGCCAGACTAGGGGTATTACAGCTCTAATGATACATAGCCAGACTAGGGGTATTACAGCTCTAATGATACATAGCCAGACTAGGGGGTATTACAGCTCTAATGATACATAGCCAGACTAGGGGTATTACAGCTCTAATGATACATAGCCAGACTAGGGGGTATTACAGCTCTAATGATACATAGCCAGACTAGGGGTATTACAGCTCTAATGATACATAGCCAGACTAGGGGTATTACAGCTCTAATGATACATAGCCAGACTAGGGGTATTACAGCTCTAATGATACATAGCCAGACTAGGGGGTATTACAGCTCTAATGATACATAGTCAGACTAGGGGGTATTACAGCTCTAATGATACATAGCCAGACTAGGGGTATTACAGCTCTAATGATACATAGTCAGACTAGGGGGTATTACAGCTCTAATGATACATAGCCAGACTAGGGGGTATTACAGCTCTAATGATACATAGCCAGACTAGGGGTATTACAGCTCTAATGATACATAGCCAGACTAGGGGGTATTACAGCTCTAATGATACATAGCCAGACTAGGGGGTATTACAGCTCTAATGATACATAGCCAGACTAGGGGTATTACAGCTCTAATGATACATAGTCAGACTAGGGGGTATTACAGCTCTAATGATACATAGCCAGACTAGGGGTATTACAGCTCTAATGATACATAGTCAGACTAGGGGTATTACAGCTCTAATGATACATAGCCAGACTAGGGGTATTACAGCTCTAATGATACATAGCCAGACTAGGGGTATTACAGCTCTAATGATACATAGCCAGACTAGGGGTATTACAGCTCTAATGATACATAGCCAGACTAGGGGGTATTACAGCTCTAATGATACATAGCCAGACTAGGGGGTATTACAGCTCTAATGATACATAGCCAGACTAGGGGGTATTACAGCTCTAATGATACATAGCCAGACTAGGGGGTATTACAGCTCTAATGATACATAGCCAGACTAGGGGGTATTACAGCTCTAATGATACATAGCCAGACTAGGGGGTATTACAGCTCTAATGATACATAGCCAGACTAGGGGGTATTACAGCTCTAATGATACATAGTTATATATACTGGTTATAGCTGGGGTGCTGCTGTGGGGGGTGTCTCTCCCTGGGTAGACAGGGGGGTCTGGATGTAGCTGCCCCGCCTCCACCCCGCAGCCCCAGGCCAACGGGAAAGGGGGAAACCTTGGTTCCTGTCTCTACATCTCCATCAGACCCCAGCTATAGAGAACCACCCTGTCCCTGTCCCCCTCTACACAGCTAACAAATAGGGTCATGTAACAACAGCCATGCCAACTCCCCAGGCCGGAGGGGCCACCAGCTGAGGACCAGGGACATCAGACTGACACTGACCCAGGATGAATCCCAAATGACATCCTATTCCCAATAGAGTACCACAGCATGAGTCATAATACCCATGAAACCTAGTGGTCAAACAAGGAAATGGTTCAAGTTGTTTTTTCCATCATTCCTTTTCCCATAGACGATTTTAGAAACACTTGACTTATCAATATATTCATCTGTATTTACCCCCCCCCCAAAAAAAATAAATTATAATAATAATGAAATGTTAAATAGCTGCTAATGTGGCTATCGTAAAGAACTACAAATACCATGATGATCTGGACAAGACTGCCGAATCAAGGCACAGGTAAGAATCTCTGGATTAACTATCTAATGTTAGCTAAATTCAGTAATGAATAAACTGGCTACATTTCTTTAAATTGACAATTCTGTGAACTCTCTTGTGCATGTTTTAAATTGAGAGAGATGATGTGCAGGAGCTTGCAGGGATTTGTAGTTTTTCATGATGTCTACTTTGGTGTTGATTAACATTTTTGAATCAGAGTAAATAGAGCTGAATATATTGATAAAAGTCATCTTGTCCGAGAGACAACGTCACACCAGGGTAAACCTACACGAAACACAGCCCTTATTTTAAGTGTTTCTAAAATCCCCTATGGGAAGAAATTGTGGAAAAACGATTGGAACCATTTCCCTGTTTGACCGCTAGGTTTTATGGGTATTATGACACCTCCACTGTGGGGCTCTATATAGTGCACCACTATTGACCAGGGCCTATATAGGGAATAGGGGGCCTCTTCCCTGTGTAGGGGGCCTCTTCCCTGTGTAGGGGGCCTCTTCCCTATGTAGAGGGCCTCTTCCCTATGTAGGGGGCCTCTTCCCTGTGTAGGGGGCCTCTTCCCTGTGTAGGGGGCCTCTTCCCTGTGTAGGGGGCCTCTTCCCTGTGTAGGGGGCCTCTTCCCTGTGTAGGGGGCCTCTTCCCTGTGTAGGGGGCCTCTTCCCTATGTAATGTACAGTACCACTGGGCCTCTTCCCTATGTAATGTACAGTACCACTGGGCCTCTTCCCTATGTAATGTACAGTACCACTGGGCCTCTTCCCTGTGTAATGTACAGTACCACTGGGCCTCTTCCCTATGTAGGGGGCCTCTTCCCTGTGTAATGTACAGTACCACTGGACCTCTTCCCTGTGTAATGTACAGTACCACTGGGCCTCTTCCCTATGTAATGTACAGTACCACTGGGCCTCTTCCCTATGTAATGTACAGTACCACTGGGCCTCTTCCCTATGTAGAGGGCCTCTTCCCTATGTAGAGGGCCTCTTCCCTATGTAGAGGGCCTCTTCCCTATGTAGAGGGCCTCTTCCCTATGTAGAGGGCCTCTTCCCTATGTAATGTACAGTACCACTGGGCCTCTTCCCTATGTAATGTACAGTACCACTGGGCCTCTTCCCTATGTAATGTACAGTACCACTGGGCCTCTTCCCTGTGTAATGTACAGTACCACTGGGCCTCTTCCCTATGTAATGTACAGTACCACTGGGCCTCTTCCCTATATAGAGGGCCTCTTCCCTATGTAATGTACAGTACCACTGGGCCTCTTCCCTGTGTAATGTACAGTACCACTGGGCCTCTTCCCTATGTAATGTACAGTACCACTGGGCCTCTTCCCTATGTAGGGGGCCTCTTCCCTGTGTAGGGGGCCTCTTCCCTATGTAGGGGGCCTCTTCCCTATGTAGAGGGCCTCTTCCCTATGTAGAGGGCCTCTTCCCTATGTAATGTACAGTACCACTGGGCCTCTTCCCTATGTAATGTACAGTACCACTGGGCCTCTTCCCTATGTAATGTACAGTACCACTGGGCCTCTTCCCTGTGTAATGTACAGTACCACTGGGCCTCTTCCCTATGTAATGTACAGTACCACTGGGCCTCTTCCCTATAGAGGGCCTCTTCCCTATGTAATGTACAGTACCACTGGGCCTCTTCCTGTGTAATGTACAGTACCACTGGGCCTCTTCCCTATGTAATGTACAGTACCACTGGGCCTCTTCCCTATGTAGGGGGCCTCTTCCCTGTGTAGGGGGCCTCTTCCCTATGTAGGGGGCCTCTTCCCTATGTAATGTACAGTACCACTGGGCCTCTTCCCTATGTAATATACAGTACCACTGGGCCTCTTCCCTATGTAGGGGGCCTCTTCCCTGTGTAGGGGGCCTCTTCCCTGTGTAGGGGGCCTCTTCCCTGTGTAGGGGGCCTCTTCCCTATGTAATGTACAGTACCACTGGGCCTCTTCCCTATGTAATATACAGTACCACTGGGCCTCTTCCCTATGTAGGGGGCCTCTTCCCTGTGTAGGGGGGCTCTTCCCTGTGTAGGGGGCCTCTTCCCTGTGTAGGGGGCCTCTTCCCTGTGTAGGGGGCCTCTTCCCTATGTAATGTACAGTACCACTGGGCCTCTTCCCTATGTAATGTACAGTACCACTGGGCCTCTTCCCTATGTAATGTACAGTACCACTGGGCCTCTTCCCTATGTAATGTACAGTACCACTGGGCCTCTTCCCTATGTAGGGGGCCTCTTCCCTATGTAATGTACAGTACCACTATTGACCGGGACTCAATAGGGTACCATTTGGGACA